>NW_014554738.1:982060-1028764 GCF_001313825.1 Dinoponera quadriceps | reverse complement strand
TTTCATAACATTTATACAGCTAACGTTATATTACTTGCTATTTCTCTGTGTTATATTACTGCAATAACCGATGTTCAATGGTTATAAATTCTGTCTCCTCTTTTCTGTGTTTTAGTCGAGTTTTGCAACTGATAAAGTCAATTCATATGATCAAGGTTACATGCTGATATGGTACTGCTTGTTGTATAACGAATGAAATTACCATTACGTTATCTACTCAAAAACATTCGCAATATGTCCTAATGAGAAACATCATTTGGTATTAGACATGTTGAAANTATGTCCTAATGAGAAACATCATTTGGTATTAGACATGTTGAAATGTCATGCGCAAATAAATCTTTAATATTCATGACCTCTGTTTTTTGAAGGTATTCATATATTTCGTGATAGATCAAATTCGATTTAATCTGAAGGATTTAGTCTGATGAAAAGAATTGACTTATGAAAAAATATAGCTTCAATCTCACATATAGCAGTACGATGTTTATCCAAATTGTTTATTTACCATTTTTTATAACTGACTTAAGAAAATATAGTATGTATATATATGCTATTCTTATTTGCAACGATATATATGTTATGAACAAATAAGAAATTACTAAGGTATTATTAGAAATTGATTTTTACGAAAGTAACACTCGTATGCATGTTATAAGCAGCATAAATGATCTCTTGCTTTCGCAGATAATTATTGTTGCGTAAAGTACGACCGATATCTTACAACGCAAAATTATACGTAATAAACACTATTGGAATATTATAGGAACATAGCTATAATTGTAAAATCTTTGGAAATAAATAATTGGCGCGATAACAAAAATGGCTATATCAATTTAATGTTATCTGTTATTTGTATAATCTGTTATCTTCGGCAGATAACGGAGTAAATTATTGTAACACGTTAGAAAGCATTGAAAATAATTTTCGCACTTAAATTCGTCGGATAAAAACCCATAAACCCCTTTTCTGTGATGGTAACAGAGTTGTAGGCACTATCTTTAAAGTCACTTCTATTTTGGGGTGTAGCACCGGACTGTATTTTCTCGGAGGCATATCCAGACCTGCTTTTATCTGCAACAGAGCCATTATCGTTCCAGTGCAGGTTCGTGTTATCTCACTGAAAGGAAGGAAAGTGAAGTTGGATAGAGGCTTCTTTAATTAATAACACGAAAATAAAAGTAATAATATCAAAATGTCGTAATTTCCCACCCAACAATGTAAATGCAATAACGCGTGTGTTATGTCAAAGTTATATTATTGAGTGGAAAATTCTAACATTGATGTTATGTTACGGTTAGTTGATATTTCCTGATGTCGAGGCGAATACTCTCGTGACTTTAGACTAACATTATTCCTTACTTACAATAATATGAAAGTATGCAAGTTAAATCTTTCAGCTCAAGAGCCATTATATCATTACTCTTTCTCTCTGACATCCGCAGATTGTTTTAATTTTGCATACATAAACAAGAGATGTGTTAATAATAGTAAGAATAAGGGCAAAAATTGAAATTGCACGATCTGTATTTACTGACATAAATAATATTTATATTTCAGCATATTTTATCTCTGTTTTTCAATTTAACTTCATTTCCGTTCTATTGATACATTAATGATAAGCGTGTAAAGCTGCAGTGATAAAAATAAAAAATAAGAGTTTAAATACAATCAAATACTCACATACATTCTGTCACGTTCATATGCGTAAGTACAATATGTGTTTAATATGTATATTATGTGTATAATATGTGTTTAACTTGCGCAACTAACTCTAATATGTATTATTTCAAGGTTACGGTTAGTAATTGTAAATATATGTTTATTTGCATATAAATTTGGTTATATATACTTAAATATGTCACGTTTTTCTGCAATAGGTGAAAGTAATTCAAAGTTCAGGTTGCGTTATAACACTGGCCATATCAACTATTAAAATAATTTTCATAATTTTACATAATTTCGTAATTTTTGTCATTTAGAAAAATGTCCATTTATCCAAACTTATCTGCGATATTTCACAATAGCTTAATATTATGTATTCATTATTTTCTACAATATTCTCTAACACAAAGAATTAAAGAGGCTTAAGATGAACCCATAAATCACTAACAGATTTTAGAAGAAAACTGCCTGGCATAAACTTTAGCGGCTCCTTGGGTGTCTTAGACGATAACTCCAAAGTGTAATTCTTCATGATCAAGGCTAGATAAGCTTTCGTTTGCAACATAGCCATTCTCATTGCCACGCAGATTCTCGGACCCTCACCGAACGGCAAAAAAGTGTACTTCTGGATTTCCGTCCTTCTTTCCGAGGAAAAACGATCAGGATCAAAAACTTCCGGATTGGGCCAGTATTTCGGGTTTCTGTGTATTTCATAGACATTCACGAAGATCTCTGTTCCGGGATGTATGCGACAGCTGAGCCCATCCGAACTCTTCAGTTCGAACTCCTCAGTGCATATTTTGCCCATGCAGGGCAGAATAGGATAGAGTCTTTGCGATTCGTTGATCACTTGATCTATGTACGTCATTTCCTTCAGCGCGTAGTAGGACAATTGGCCATCGTATTTTGCGAGAACAGTCCTCACCTCCTCGCGGATTTTCTGTTGAACATTCGGATGACGTGCAATTTGATAAGCCGCGAAGCCTAGTGTCACAGTCGACGTATCATGCATATTCATGTAGAAAGTGAAAACAAGTGAAGTAAGCGCATTGTAGTCAATTTCCTTGGTTTCTTTCAGATCCAACATTAATTGCAAAAAGTCATATTTACGCGTATTCTTCTCCTGTTGCCTAATGTGCATTATCTTCTTTATGAAGTCAAAAAAGGAGTCCTGAATCTTTACGGATACATATGATATTCCTAATATTCGTTTGAAATAATAAAAGTAGAAACAAAAAGTCTGCCTTAACAGACTGATGAAATTCGTCCCGAACATCAACTCAGTTATTTTGCTTACTGACGTCACGTCTGATTCGTGTTCGAAGCTCACATTTTCTACGCTGAGACTGGTATAAGCCGCCACTGAAGTTGTATATCTGCAGGCCAGACTATTAAGCTCGAGTTCTATCGTGTTATTATTCGCCTTTAGCTTGTCGTTCAAATAATTTTCGAGATTGATGCACACCTGCTGGATGCGGTTTAAAAAGATTTTCAAGCTTCTGGTAGTAAACGCGAGACCCATGTGTTTCCTGCTTATCAACCATGTATCGCCGTAGCAGAGAAAAGGGTGCGCAACGTTCAGACGGTCCAGTTGAGAGTCGATTTTCCAAGTGTTCCTTGAAAAACTTGCGAAGTTGGTTTGCAGGACAGTCTTTACCAGTTCCGGCTCGCGAATCACCAACGCAGGCGTAGTCTGATGGTAGAAACCTACCATACTGCGATCTGGATAAGGGTCACAGATCCGTTGAACGAGATCACCCAGAGTTGTTCGCATGACAAGCAACGGCAATGTATGCCCAAATCCTGGAAGTGTGCCCTTCGCGCACGGAATGTTACGGTCACGCCAGTAGTTATAATTTTTGGTTAGATAAATATATGCCGCCACGATACTTCCGAGGACAAAGGTGAATAATAAAATCACCATGGCCGCGTCTTATGACAAATTATATAGCACTTATATTCTTCGAACAGTCGATATGAACTGACTCCTTGAGAAAAATACGTCTTTATATATATGGACCCCTTCTCTGTGTACCACAACATAAGCTGACAATGTTGCTTTCCTTATCTACTTGTTCTCTGAACCGTAAGATGTTATTCTTTGTTGCTAATCGTAAGTAGGGCAGTCATTTGTATTTCGTCGAAATAAAATTTACGGTGGCGGAGTGGATAGACATGTATTCACAAATTATCGACATGTATTCTTTCAATAGTTTTTCTTCGATAAATCAAAGGTTACCTTCGAAATGTCAATATATTTTCCAAGTGGAAGTCCTGTTGCGAAAACGGATTAATATACAAGATATTTAAAGATAAGTTCGATAGCAGTCACATATTTATAAATTTGGTTTGATAGACAAAAGTCATACTCTTTTACAAGTACCCGTGCAAAATTTGGGGTTATTATTACGTGCTTGAATTAATTTTCACCGTTTTTGCTACAAAAACTCATGTTTATTTTAAAAGAACGTTACGTTATATCTTATTCAAAATTTTGTCCTTAGTACGGCACAACCTATCCCCACTTTTCAGATAACATATAAATTCCGCAATAGAAAAATTCAGGTTCTTTCGAGGCGATCTAGTCATTGAAGCATTTATTGACATACTCGAGAGAACCGAAATGCTGCTCAGAAATCCCATGTTGCATCGACCGAAACAAATGATGATCTAAAAAAAACAACGTCTGGTGAATAGGACTTATGTGGTAAGACATCCGATCCAAGTGCCTCCAAGATTTTCTTTACTAGTGTTGCAACATGTGGTGTAGTAAGTCATGGAAAAGAATAATTTTGTCATGTCTTTTGGCGTATTGCGGGCGTTTTTCTTAGAATGCTCAATTCAAATTGAGTAACTGTCGTCAGTGGCGTTCAGTATTGATGGTTTGACTCGGTTGCAGCAGCTCATAATATACTACACCTACTTTATCGCACCAAGTGCACAGCATGACCTTCTTCCCATGAATATTCTGCTTTGGTGTTGATGTCGATTGTTCGCTGGGACGTACCTATGACATTTTGCGCTTAGGATTGGCGTAACGAATCCATTTTTCATCGCCAGCCATAATTCGATGTGAAATCTACTATCGAATATTCTTGTATTTGAACCAGCAATTTATAAGCGGTTAAATATTTTTCAGTGTGTCTTTCTCTCAATTCATGTGAGACCCAACTTCCTAGCTTTTGAATTATTCCAATTGTTTTTAAACGTTTGCTAAAAATTGACTCATCGACATTTAGTGTTTCCGACATGTCTTTGAGCGTCTGACATGAATCTTCTTCCAGCAATATCTTCAATTTTCCACCTTCAAACTTTTTCGGCTGACCAGGGCGCTCTTAGTCATTCACATCCAAATCGTTGTCTTTGAATGGTCTAAATTAATATCTGCAAGCTGTTACAGATAGAGCATTCTTCCCATAAACCTCTATTAGCAAACGATGACTTTCAGCAGCAGATTTCTTGAGATAAAAGCAGAAAAAGAATGCTTCCCACAAATGCTGTTTTTTGGTACGAAACGTTTTTTCTAGGTAATAAAAAATTGTGTTTTCGCGTTACGCTCTAATGTCAAACAGTGATGATTAAAGTCTCTTGACACTACTTTCTTATACATCAACAGTCACTTCGGAACGTGTTGAGGTAGTACAACTACTGACCTCTATTAGTCAACAGCGAAAATTAAATTAAATTAATTCACCTAATATATTATACATGTATATATACACATATGTTTTTATTAAGTATATATGCATATAAAATAAGGTATGCATATAAAAATTTCGACATTTTTGATGTAATAAGAAACAATTTTATTGTTGCGATAGTACACTATTATATATTGAATTTTATTAACAGATGGTAAAACTGTAAAGTTAAGATTGGTTTAAACATTGGAGTTATCGACAGTTCTAGCTATAGCTACTCGCCGCTAGATGGACGCAACTTTCCTATTTAACTAATAGTTACGTATATTCTATAAATACAATTGCTATTATACATGATCTAATGTTTTCCAGTTGTATTATGTTATATACAATATCCAGAGAACATCAATTAACAGTAACATAACATCAATGTTATAATTTACTACATAACTATGTAAATGTAATATAATACGTTTGTTATATAATAGTTCCATGGCATTTAATGCATTAGAGCTACCATGTTTTATAACTGCTATGTAATACAAACAACGAACTTTATATTGCATTAGGAAAACAATATTATGTTTGAATAATATTTCTACACATTATTGTAATGTCATACGCAAAATTTATATTGTATATCACATTTCATAACATTTATACAGCTAACGTTATATTACTTGCTATTTCTCTGTATTATATTACTGCAATAACCGATGATTACTAGTTACAAATTTCTGTCGCCTCTTTATCGCTTTTTAGTCGATTTTTGCTACTGATAAAGTCAACTCATTTGGTCAAGGTTACAGGCAGATATGATGCTGCTTGCTGTATAATGGATGAAATTAGCAAAATGTTATCTACTCGAAACATTCGCAATGTGGNCGTTATATTACTTGCTATTTCTCTGTATTATATTACTGCAATAACCGATGTTCAATGGTTATAAATTCTGTCGCCTCTTTATCGCCTTTTAGTCGATTTTTGCTACTGATAAAGTCAACTCATTTGGTCAAGGTGACAGGCAGATATGATGCTGCTTGCTGTATAATGGATGAAATTACTAAAATGTTATCTACTCAAAAACATTCGCAATATGTCCTAGTGAGAAACAACATATCGTATCAGACATGTTGAAATATCATGCGCAAATAAAGATTTATTTTTTCTAACCGCTGTTTTTTGACTGTATCATATTTTTCGTGCTAGATAAAATTCGAATTAACCTGAAGGATTGAGTCTGATGAAAAGAATTGGTTTATGAAAAAATATAGCTTCAATCTTACATATAGCAGTACGATTTTTATTCAAATTGTTTATTTACCCTTCTTTATAACTGACTTAAGAAATTAAGTTATGTATATATATGATATTATTATTTGCAACGATATATATGTTATGCAACAAGCAAGAAATTATTAAGGTATTATTAGAAATTGATTTTTACGAAAGAAACACTCGTATGCATGTCATGAGCAGCATGAATGATCTCTTGCTTTCGCAGATAAATATTGTTGCGTAAAGTACGACCGATATCTTACAACGCAAAATTATGCGTAATAAAGACTATTGGAATATTATAAGGTCATAGCTATAATTATGAAATATTAAGAAATAAATAATTGGCGTGATAACAAAAATGGCTATATCAATTTAATGTTATCTGTGTAATCTGTTATCTTCGGGAAACAACGGAGTAAATTATTTTAACTCGTTAGAAAGGATTGGAAAAAATTTTCGCAGTTGAAGTCGTCGAAGAAAAACCCATAAACCCCCTTATTGTGACGGTAACAGAGTTGTAGGCACTACTTTCAAAGGCACATCTATTTTGGGGTATAGTACCAGACTGTATTTTCTCAGAAGCCTATCTAGACCTGCTTTTATTTGCAACAGAACCATTATCGTTCCAGTGCAGGTTCGCGTTATCTCACTGAAGGGGAGGAAAGTGAAGTTGCATAGAGGCTTCTTTAATTAATAATATGAACATAACAGTAATAATATCAAAATCTAATAATTCCCCACCCAACACTGTAAATTTAATAACGCGTGTGTTATGTAAAAGTTATATTATTGAGTGGTAAATTCTAACTTTGATGTTATGTTACGGTTAGTTGATATTTTCTGATGTCGAAGCGAATACTTTCGTGACTTTAGACAAACATTATTTCTTACTTGCGATATTAAGCATGTATGCAAGTTAAATGTTTCAGCTCCAACGTTATTACATCATTACTCTACCTCACTGACATTCGAAGATTGTTTTAATTTTGCAAACATAAACATAAAGAGATGTGTTAATAATAGTAGGAATAAGGGTAAAAATTGAAATTGCAAGATCTGCATTTACTGACATCAATAATATTTATATTTTAATATATTTTTCTCTTTTCCTGAATTTATCTTTATTTCTGTTCTATTGCCACTTTTTTGATAAGCGTATAAACTAGTAGTAAAAAATAAAATTATGAGTTTACATACAATGACACACTCGCATACACCCTGTCATGTTCACATGCGTAAGTATAATATTTGTTTAATATATATGATATGTGCGTAATATGTGTTTAACTTGCGCAACTAACTCTGAAATGTGTTATTTAACCGTTAAGACTGGTAATTGTAAATATATGTTTATTCGCATATAAATTCGACTATATATAATTATGTCACGTTTGTCTGCAATGAGTGAAAATAACTTAAATTTCACGTTGTGTTATGACACTGACCATATATCTCAACTATTAGAATAATTTTCATAATTTTACATTATTTCGTAATTTTCGTCATTTAGAAAAATATCCATCTAAACTTATCTCCGACATTTCACAATAGATTGATATTATTTATACATTATTTTCTACAATATTCTCTAACACAAAGAATTAAAGAGGCTTAAGATGAACCCATAAACCACTAATAGGTTTTACATGAAAACTGCCAGGCATAAACTTGAGAGGTTCCTTCGGCGTCTTAGACGATAACTCCAGAGTGTAATTCTTTATGATCATGGCTAGATAAGCTTTCGTCTGCAACATAGCAATTCTCATTGCCACGCAAATTCTCGGACCCTCACCGAACGGCAAATAAGTGTACTTCTTGATCTCCGTCTTTCTATCCGAGGAGAAACGATCGGGATCAAAAACTTCCGGATTGGGCCAGTATTTCGGGTTTCTGTGTATTTCATAGACATTCACGAAGATCTCTGTTCCGGGATGTATGCGACAGCTGAGCCCATCCGAACTCTTCAGTTCGAACTCCTCAGTGCATATTTTGCCCATGCAGGGCAGAATAGGATAGAGTCTTTGCGATTCGTTGATCACTTGATCTATGTACGTCATTTCCTTCAGCGCGTAGTAGGACAATTGGCCGTCGTACTTTGCGAGAACAGTCCTCACCTCCTCGCGGATTTTCTGTTGAACATGCGGATGACGCGCAATTTCATAAGCCGCAAAGCATAGTGTCACAGTTGACGTATCATGCATATTCATGAAGAAAGTGGAAACATGAGCAGACATCACATTGTAGTCAAGATTTTCGGTTTCTTTCAGATCCAACATTAATTGCAAAAAGTCAAATTTACGCGTATTCTTCTCCTGTAGCCTAATGTGCACTATCTCCTTTATGAAGCCAAAAAAGGAGTCCTGAATCTTTGCGGACACATATGATATTCCTAGTATTCGTTTGAAATAATAAAAGTAGAAACAAATAGTCTGCCTTAACAGACTGATGAAATTCGTCCCGAACATCAACTCAGTAATTTTGCTTACTGACGTCACGTCTGATTCGTGTTCGAAGCTCACATTTTCTACGCTGAGACTGGTATAAGCCGCCACTGAAGTTGTATATCTGCTGGCCAGACTTTTAAGCTCGAGTTCTATCGTGTTATTATTCTCCTTTAGCTTGTCGTTCAAATAATTTTCAAGATTGTTGCACACCTGCTGGATGCAGTTCAAAAAGATTTTTATGTTTCTGGTAGTAAACGCGAGGCCCATGTGTTTCCTGCTTATCAACCATGTATCGCCATGGCTGAAGAAAGGGTTCGCAGCGTTCAGACGGTCCAGATGAGAATCAATTTTCCATGCGTTCCTGGAAAAACTTGCGAAGTTGGTCTGCAGCACAGTCTTCACCAGTTCCGGCTCGCGAATCACCAACGCAGGCGTCGTCTGATGGTAGAAACCTACCATACTGCTATCTGGATAAGGGTCACAGATCCGTTGAACGAGATCAACCAGAGTTGTTCGCATGACAAGCAACGGCAATGTATGCCCAAATCCTGGAAGTGTGCCCTTAGCGCACGGAATGTTACGGTCACGCCAATAGTTATAACTTCTGGTTAGATAAATATATGCCGCCACGATACTTCCGAGGACGAAGGTGAATAATAAAATCACCATGGTGGCCGCGTTTTATGGCAAATTATATACCACTTATATTCTTCGAACAGACGGTATGAACTGACTCTGTGAGAGAAATAATTCTTTATATACATGTAACCGTTCTCTTTGTACCAAAACGTAAACTGACCATGTGGCTTATCTTATCAATTTGTTCTCTGAACTTTAAGACATTATTCTTTATTGCAAGTCGTCAACGGGACTGACATTTATATTACGTCCAAATGAAATTTACGGTGACTGCGTGGATAGACAATTTTTCACGAATTATCGATATATTTTGTATCGTTTGTTTTTCTTCGATAAATCAAAAGTTATCCTCGAAATGTCAACATACTTTCCAAGTGGAAGTACTGTTGCGGAAATTGATTAATGTACAAGATATTTAATGATAAGTTCGATGGCAGTCTCATATTTATAAATTTGGTTTTAAAGACAAAAGTCTTACTCTTTTACAAGTGCCCGCGTAAAATTTGTGGATATTATTAAGTGCTTGAATTAATTCTCACTGTTCCCGCTACGAAAACTCATGTTTATTTTAAAAGAACGTTATGTTATATCTTATTCAAAGCATTGTCTTTCATACGGTACAACCTTTTCCCACTTTTTAGACAACAAAAATTCCGCAGTAGAAAATTTCAAGTTTTTTCGAGGCGATCCAGTCATTGAAACATTTATTGACATCTTCGAGAGAACCGAAGTGCTGCTCAGAAATGCCATGCTGCATCGACCGAAACAAATGATAATCTAAAGGAACAACGTCTGGTGAATAGGATTGGTGTGGTAAGACATCCCATCCAAGTGCCTCCAAGATTTTCTTTACTGGTGTTGCAACATGTGGTCTAGCGTGGAGTCGATGTGAAATCGACTATCGAATATTTTTGTCATTGAACCAGCAATTTATAAGTGGTTAAATATTTTGCAGTGTCTCTTTCTCTCAATTCATGTGGTACCCAATTTCCTAGCTTTTTGATTATTCCAATTGTTTTTAAACGTTTGCTAACAAATGACTCATCGACATTTATTGTTTCCGACATGTTTTTGAGCGTCTGACATGAATCTTCTTCCAGTAATATCTTCAACTTTCAAGGTTTCGATGAGCTTCAGCTGCAGTTTCCTTCCATTTGATGTAAAAGATTAACACTTCGCGCAAATTACACTTATTTGGCTCAAATTTCGACATTTTTGATGTAATAAGAAACAATTTTATTGTTGCGATCGTACACTATTATATATTGAATTTTATTAACAGATGGTAAAACTGAAAACTTAAGATTGGTTTAGATATTGAAGTTTTCGACAGTTCTTTATCTACTCGCCGCTAGATGGAGGGAATTTTCCTGTTTATCTAATAGTTAATTATATTATATAAATATAATTGCTATTATATATGATCTAATATTTTCAAGTTGTATTATGTTATAAACAATATCCAACGCTGCATTCGTTTCCTCCCCTTCCCCTCTAGGACGACTTTTGCGCGCGCAGTCTCGTTATTTAATAGCCAGACCTCGCATTTTAGAAGTAACACCTGCATTTTTTCAACTAAAATAATTTGAACATTTTAATAACGAGAAAGATACACATGAAATTTCTTATTATTAGTATGAATTCTTTTATACTTTGTGTTATATAATTAATTTATTATTTACTCTGATCATTATAATGTTCAGTTAAAAATCTAAGAGCAAATGATATCACTGGTTCGCTAAAATATACATTACACATATACATTACATCAATATCCATTTTATATTGACTGGTGTTACATTTTTTCTAATCCTTGTCATTAAATATGCCATTATTTGGTGAATGATATAAGCACAATCTATCTAAATCTAAAGAGATATCGTTAAAGCTCACTATAACTTCCTGTTCGGTCATTGAAGTCACGGAACCCGTAGCTTTGAAAAGAATAAGCGATCACACACAGAATCAAAACCATATGAGTATAGCGGCACAAAATATGAAATGATAATTTTTTTATTATTTAAACAAAATTATCAAACATTATAGTTTGTTTGAACCATTTTAATGAATAGGGTTGTTTGAATTCAACCGAATTTATTAATTCTTTTATCAGAGATATTTTCAATACATACAGAGAAAACGAACAGTAAGAACATATTTTCAATATACTATAATACAAATATTCTTTGTACATTATTCGTAGAACATATCTTGAATGTTCAGAAAACATGCGCAATTTACTGTTATGATATCTTCCGAACATTATCGGAATCTACTTGTTAGGGGCGTAAATGTAAATGCGATATAAATGTGAGTGCGATGAGTGTGAGTTATTCTGTTTTACCATATCTAACGGAAAATCTAAGATATATAAAAATTTTTCTACAAACTTTTCGTATCTTTTCAGATACCTTTAAATTTAATCGGGAATATATGAAAATGTTCATTGAAGTTTCCCTGATTGGAGCTTTGACGCATTCCTTACTGCCCTTACGTATTACTGGAAAAGTATTACTGACTGTGATAAATTGGCCAGTGATAAATTATTACGGTCGGTAATGCTTTTTTACAAGGAAGAGATCACAATTTCGAAAATTTCAATTTTTTTCGTCACATACTGAGCAATGCTCCAATTTATTTCCGTGCATATAATTCTACGCAGCCAGTACGGTGTAATCTTTGCAGAAAGGAGTCGATATTTTGCCAACACAGCTTTTCAAGCAGGGCGATCCCCTTAAAAAGATTGTTTAATGTTTTCAGTGAAAGTCATCTCTCTCTTCTCTTCCCCCCTTTTTCGCTTTCGATACTCGGTCATTCTGCAATATCGGACGCGAATGAGAAATTCGGCGATTTACATGCAGTGATGATTAATCGTGCTCCGTTTCACGATTCATTTCTCGCAGCAGCATCTGCTGCTGGCGGCCGACGTTCGCGAGTGTGTGTGTGTGTGTGTGTGTGTCCACTATCGAGTTTATCAAAATTTCTTTCGTTACTCGCTGACTGTGTACAGCGGATCGGCGTAAACAGCCTGCAGCAGCCTTTCTCTCTTTCTCTGTCACTCGCATCGAAACCGAATGTGATACGAGCAATCTGTCATCCGGCGGTTTTCGCTCGCGACGAAAGTGCCTTGTTCTCCGGCGAACGAAATGAACGGGACCGACGTGCATTACGCGCTGGTGGCTTTCTGGGAGAAGTCCGGCTGCAAGATCGTCGCGGATTATCCCGCGGACCCGGCCTATCGTGCCATCGCCCTCAGCACCGTCGCCGGCCTGAAGACGCTCGAGGACGATAAAATCAGCATCGATCGGGGCAAGTAAGATTTCTCACCACACTCTGCCCTCTCATTTCCTAGCGTAACTCGCATATTCGATCGAAGAAGATCGCGTTTCCCTTCCAGGCGTCCTTGCTTCAGACGCGGCACGTTGCATTCGCGCGATAAGCGTCTCGCGCGGCCGAGAGAGTTGTTTTCCACTCTCGGACATGTCGAGTTGCGTATGCATTAGACGAACGTCAGCGGTTTTTCTCTACACGACTCGCTATGGACTCGCAGGTTCCACTTAACGTTCGCGCGTTCTATCTTTACTTAACATCCAGCGAGATGAGCGAAGATGAGCTCGCGTGGTCGCGAGCGTTGAGTGGAATCCGCTCTGTATGGTTCGCGGAGGGAGTCGTTAAATCAGTGTAACAGGTCGCGACGGGTAATTAATACACAAGCATACGCTTTCGGGCGGTCCCGTGGCCCTTCTCGCTCGCGTCGCTGCCGAACGTGAAGTCCGATTCCACCGCAGGTATACCGCGCACGTGCTGATCGGCGAGCTTCACTACGCCTGCTTGACGTCGAAGTCGGACTGTCCCTCATCGGCGATTCGGCTGGAGTCCTGCTGCCAAGTGTTCTTGGAGAGATTGCGCTCCGTTTATCGGGAGTTACCGATGTTAGCGGACCTCTCAAGGGACCTGACCAATCTCGCGGTGGTGGATCTCTCAAAGCCGTTGAAAAAGATCATCGTAAGTGGAACAAGCCAGGTTTTCTTTTCTTCATTTCAGCAAAATGCATAAAATGACACTATAGACAGAGAGAGAGAGAGAGAGAGAGAGAGAGATAATTCGACGCTGTTTCAGGAAGAGTACAACCAACAAGATGCCGATCCCAAGGTTCTGATCCCAAGGCTGGAGGGTGAATTGGCAGAAATACGTCACGCGCTGATGGACGGAGTGCAGAAGTTAATCGATCGGGGCCAGAAATTGGACGAGCTCGTGCGCAAAACGCAGAGCCTCCAAATTACGGTGAGTCCCCTGAGTATCAGAAGGATCGCATATATGAAATAGAATCAGTGGATCGATCGAAGAAAAAAATGTCCACATATCTCGATTAGATTTCCCGTTAGATACGGTAAAACCGAATAACGCGCATTCATCGCATTCACATTTATATCGCACTCATACTTACATCCCGCACAGGGGTGCTCGTAAAAATGATTCGTAAAATTATTATTACTTCGCGATTGGGGCTATTCGTTGCGAAAGGGTTGAAAATTATTGGATTTCGCGATTCAGCGGCGATTCATCGATCGAATTTCGAACGGTAGTGTCGCTGATTGAAATCCTTCGATCAGCGCGCGTTTAACGTCGCTTTTTTACTGATGAGAGATTTTACCGTTTCGGAACGATTCGTTATTTGTAAACGGCTGTAACAAAGAGAGAAAGAAACAAAGAAAGAGAGAGAGAGATGTACGAAGAAATTAATTATCGTAATCTTATACACCGATTAAGAGGTCGTGACTCACTGACCGCGAGAGAAGGTTATAACAATCATCGAGCGCTATTATTGGCTACGACACATAATACTTCTGAATGTTCCTTTTGCAGTCGCGGAAGGACTTTCATGTGGTGGCGAGGAACCCGCAGAAGAAGAAGAAAAACGTCCTGCTGGCGACCGGTGCGGTAGCCCTGATGTTTGCGTCGACCTCGCTCTTCGTCCTTTTGATGTACATTGGGATCCTGTGATCGATTTCCGCACGGCAGGTGTGTCGTAATAACACCTGAAAACATGTCGTTGGAATTTTTCTAATAAAACACGTCGGAACTGCCGAAGGAACGTACGACGAAGATTTCTTATAACCCTGTCCGTCATCAGCCGCGTTGTATCCTGCAGTCATATTCGCGTTAATTACACGCAATATAATTAGATTATTAAGGTTATTTTTCAACCGTACGCGCATCATCGACTCATTTATTGATAATTCACGCGTACATCAGCTCGACTGTCGAGTTTACCGTCAATTCGCGCGAATAACGCGAATGATATGAACGCGCGTTACGTTCGCCTGTTATCGATTTTCCCTCGCGATCGAAGCTAATCACGTTTCGTTCGCCGGAAAACAGAGGGGTCGTAATCAGTGATCACGTTGAGAACGCTCAACTTTATTGCTTTAAGTTATTGTGCATCACTAAGGTAACATGTTTCTAGTTTCATAAAAAAGGAAGATAAAAAGTAGAATCTGTTCGATTAACCCATGTGCCTTTGCGTTTCCTGACGTCATCGTACTATGTCGTGTGGCAGACATTCGGGACATTTACGTCTCTATAATATGAAATGGATTTGTGACTGAAGTCTGGATTGGCCCCTGCCACTACTCTTTTCTTTAACTCAACGGCCTGGTCGCTCATCGGCATACAATGGTATCCCAATTGTTTTGTGACCATGCGATCGAACTTGCAGCCAGGCAAACATTTTAGAAGAGGTTTAACGGAGAAGCAGATATCTTCTTTCCTCGTCAAGACGTCAGTTCTCAGTAAAGAACACAAAGTAAGTAAGTTGTACCCAGGGCCGCCGTATAGTAAGTTATACCAAGGGTCGCCGTGTGTTTGTTTAACCTTGCCGGTGACAACTTCGCCTGGAGAACTCTCCAACTTAACGCACTTAGCCCGCTTGGCTTCTTCTTTCTCTCGCCTAACGACTTCGTCCTCGTTATCTTTGTCGTAGGCATACAAGACGACGAGATATTTGGATTCCTTCACAACGCATCCTGCCGGTGTAAGCAAGTCATTCTTCTTATGATCGTCCTTGTTACCGCACAAGCCGCGCACGAGTCCGTTATACATATTAGACGCCTGGAATACGAAAGAGATTTGTTTTAAATTACATGTCATACTCTCTAAATTTCTCGAAGTGGAATGCCACTGAAAAATGCTGCGGCGGCATTTCCATTCGAAATTGATATAGCAAAAAGCAAAGTATTGTCTCTCGAGATCGCGAAAGCGTAATTTTCATTCGAACTCAATTTGGACTCGATACGTGCGAAGTTTTTCATCGGTCGGAGCGAATCCTTTCCTGTAGTGGAGTATATATCGGATTCAATTTCGAGGGAAAAATGTTCGCTCGACAATTTAGAGCGGAGAATTTAAATCTGATCGAAAAGTCACTTGAGTTCGAATGACTAGGTTATAATTTTACTTTCCGAGAAAAAGTGTCACTCCCTGAAATTCAGAGTGTCACATTTCGCAGCAGCCACGCAAATCCGCTTTCATTCGCGTCCCAGCAAACATCAACTAACAGTAATACAACATCAATGTTACACCTTCCCACTCAACAATGCAACTGTTACATAACACACGCGTTATATTGCATTTACATTGTTGAGTGGGAAATTATAACGTCGATGTTATGTTACTGTTACTTGGTGTTTACTAATGTTTTCATTTACCTCAATTTGCACGCGCCTCCCGTCGTAATTAATATAGACTCCAGCTATCTTCATAGAAATTCGATATAACTCATACGTTAGTTTTGTAATTAGTATGACTGAGTTTTTGTCATTCTGCAAGACGGCATGATTTCCTTGGAATTTAATAACCTTTCCATTTAGCATAATTACTGTATTCCTGCCGACACTAGCTAACTGGAATATTAAGATCTTCTCGCGATTCAGTATAATTAATTGCCTATGGCCGTTTTCCAATTCTTTAGCCAAAATAGCTACGTTCGTGTCCTCCGGCATAGCCTCAATTTTGGTGATAATATCGTAATTCAGACTGGTGCTCAGACTGTAATTCTTCAGGCTAGGGCTGATCATCAGCACATATGGAATTCCTCTCAATTTGACGGGGTATTCCAATCCGTCGAAAGTTAAAACCTTATTTCTACCGAGTGTGCATTGTTCTGTAGGTGAGAAAATATATCAGTTATACATTGCAGTAAAGGACACTCGCAAATGGTTACGACGGAATTTTTACGAAGAAACATAAGAGACGTGCTTTCTACTTGTTTATACTGGCAATAACTGTGTAGATGCGCTCGCGAAATGATTCAGGAGAAAAGGAAGAAAAGACTAAAGATTCAAACGTGAATGTGTTTCTGCGTGCGCGGGCACGTGTAACAAAAGGAAAATTGGAACATGGAACAAACAGTTGCTGCGCTGCAATTCGTGCGCCGTCTCGCTCACGAATAAATATACGTTCTGTCGGTACATCGAAATTTATGACTATTATTACTATCGATATATGAAAATATTCCCGGGAGTTCTTATTATTTCGCATAAAATTTTCAAGACTCATTCGTCTCTTTAATACCAAGTGACAAGTTCAACTTACTCTTCACCAACTCTAAAGAAGGCAAATCGGAATTGTCCAAGATGGTGTTAATGATAAGCTTCGGAGTAGATACGGTGAGGTTCAGCATATCTTTAGGCAACTTCTTTATTTTCAGACCGATATCGCTCGTCTTCAAAGAATATTCGTTTATCGGCTCAGTTACGCCTATTTTCCAGCCAGGAAGCAAAACGTTACCGAGCAGTCGAATAAGCTGGTTGTATATATTTTCGAATTCTACCGGATCCATTTTCGCCGTCAATGATATATCATCCCTCGTGTCGATGGACTCACAGACTTCCCGGGTGTTCGTCAAACCCAAGTTGCCTTCTGCCATCTCTTCCTTGGCCTTCCGGTATTTCTCGGATTTCGCTAATTTTTCCATCACTTCCAAACTTTGTACTGTACGCCCTTCCAAACGAACATCCTTCCCGTCACTGCAAGATTCCCCGTAGCGTACTAATAAATCCACTCCATCCTCTTTCAGGGACGTTACATTCAACGTTGGACAAGCAGACGGAGTGCCATATAGCTCTCCTATGGCGCAAATCGCCGACACATCCGAACCACGAAGATGGCATCGACCATACAATTTGCCGTACAGGAGCGGCTCCAATTCCATTACGCCTCCTTCGCATTTGTATTGAACCTTCTTGTCCCCCAGTTTAGCATGAACTTCGACCTTATGCACAACGGCCGGAACGTTGTCCTCCTTTTTAAATGTATAGCTCATTTCTCTCGTTAGCGTGTTCAACAACTCAGGCCTTTCTTGTGAACTGTCGGGCGAATTTGTCCTGTTATAACTGAGGAAAGCGGATAATTTGTAGTCTTCCAGCGAGTCCACCGTCACATCTATCTTTTTGTAATTGTAATTCGTGGTAGCTATGTAACTCATTAATCGTTGGTACAAGTTGCCATTTACTAATGTCTCGTAGTTGTAAGCATAGAAATTATCGGTCACATGTGTGATGGTAATCTTTCCCAACTTTGTTACTTGTGACTGGAGTTTCCCGATCTGTACTTTTTGCGTGTTTTTGTCGACATATATAGGTTCAAAAGAGCAGGTCTCGGTTTTCCCAGTAAATGGAATGATGCTGTGGTGAAGCACCGTATTACGCGTTAAACCTGGCAGTGGTTTGTAATCTAAGTTTAAGGTTTTCTCGGTCCAATCCATGTTCACAGTGATATTTCCTGACCCATGTAGTTGGGTATTAAAATCAATACCGGAAATGTAATATTGCTTTTCGAAAGGTGCCGTAAAGCCGATTCTGCTTATGACTTTTCCGCTCAACAGTACATTTAAATCGGCGCTTACTTTCATATTCACCGGCTTCGTCTCCCCTTTTATATGCACATCATTCTTGAGAGAAACCAATGCGGGAGTCTTCAGGTGATAACTTACGGGCACACCCATTTCGTTGGGATAAAACAATGATACTTCCCAGTTTACTAATGAGTTCAGGTGAAAGTACGGACGTTCGTCGACCCGATGTCTTCCGTAAAGTTTTAAAGTCTCTGTAATGCAACGACAAGTAACGATTTATATTTCTTCATAGGTGAGGCGCGCGTTTACAAGTGAAATTCATCAGACTTACCGTTCATTAAGTTTTGCACTGTGTAATTGTCGAAGGGAAGGAGATACACTCCATATGGGTTTCTGCTGACGATTAATCCCTCTAGCAAACTTTTATTGACTCTGATATCGAGATTGCTAACTACTTCGTCAACCGTCGTTGGCTTTGCGGGCTCATCATTTGGTAGAAACATCTCTTTCAACGTGTCCATTAACGTCGTCAAATCCGTTACGCCGTACCCAAATTCCAAATCGGGCGGCGATAAGGAGGAAGAGTTAAGTCCCACTTGTAAGTTAAGAAAATCGGGAATGATCGACCTACTGCCATCGAGAGTATTCAAGTTAAACCAAGTGGAGAAGTCCTTCCCCGTAGACGTATAATCGTGACCGTGGTTCAAAGCCTGTCCGACAACGACTCGAATATGCCGATTCAGCAGCTTCCATACGATACGCGCGTTCTTAGCGACCTCACGGTACTGAGGCAGCCGTGAATTAGCGAGACTCCTTAAGCCGGTTTTAATAGCGCTGTTCACATACGGACATGTCTCGTAATTGGTCCTGTCCGCCAAACGCTGCAATATGCGCAGAGATGGGTAGCTGTTCAGCAACATCCCGACCGCCACAACTCGTATTCTGGAATTCTCCTCCTGGTTTTGGAATATCCTGTAGACAATCGGTCGGATGAGGTTCGGCTGCACTTGACTCAGCGTCGTTAACGACATGATCATTCTCATTCGTTGGAATGTGGTTACGTTATATTTCCCCTCTAAATATGGCTTGAGCACTAGGATAACATTCGGGTGGGCTAGGTTACCCAAAGCTTCAGTATACGTCAGTATTCGGCTGATATGCTTCTCCTCGTAAGCTTTCTTTAGCTCGTTGGACAGATAGGGAATATAAGTATTGATCACCCATTTTGCATCTTCACGTGTGATTAATTTGCCGTACACACGCGTGAAGTAGAGATCTTTATAATACCCGCCCATGACGTAGCGGATTAGTTCGGAGAAGGCGAAGGGTGCAGTGGAATTCAAATACAGCTGGTCCTTCAGTTTCGGGTCCTTGATAAGTTCCTGTCAACAAAAGTCGGACTGTACGTGCTGGTGAAGTGAATCGATCCATGATTCGCGACGAAGTGGCGAGATCCGTTACGAGGAGATGACGCGAGCCTCGTTGTTCGGAGGGAGGATTATAGTTAAAATAGCCACAGAATTTTGTAACCGGCATATCGATATGTCGTTCCTTAATTTATTATCTTTCCGTATCATATGTGGTATGTGTGAATGTGTATATATAGGGTGTGCCCAATTCTCACGACTTCAATTTTCCCGAACGGTTCAAAGTCAATTTCTCCACGGAGAAAATGTCGAGGACGGTACGTGTGATCTAAAAATCGGGATCTACTGTTAAACAATTTATTATATCCCTCTACCGACAGTCTATTCTCGCACTATCGGGAAACATGACAAGATTGAAGGAGTTTATCAAAGAAAGAAGCTATACGGGGCACGTTTCCTCCGCGTACTCTGTCCTTGTGATTGTCTCACGTGAAAGGATACTCACATAAAACGCGTCTATATATTTCATCGTGGGTGCGCGCACGGTCCTGGGAAGTCGAGAAACGATCTGCGCCGCTTCGAAGTCCGTAACCATCTTCGATGTGATCCACCAGCGTATGGTCAAGAAAGCAGGCCCTGTCCCAGCCTGCGTTACAGCATCCTGGAGGATCTTCCATTTGACTATCCTTATCTCATCTTTCTGATGCCTTACGTCCCAAGGAAACAGAGTATTCGTGAGATTCTTTAAATCTGTCTCATTTAGAAGACGCAGGACATCCGTCAGGATCGTGAACTTCTCCAACGTGTTTTGCTCCAGTATATTATCGGTAATTATTTCTTCTGCAATCTTGCGGTTCAACAAAATAGCTTGATATAACAAGTCAGTTTTGTTTATCAGGACGCCAAGTCTCGTACCACTCGCTGGTTCGTCACTTTCCCCGGACTTCGAATCAAATTCTAAATCGCGGAGTACAGATTCGGTCCATGTGTCGTCCAGACTCGAGTTACTGTAAATATACGTTAGGTTCCCTACGGACTTGACATCCGTGGGGATCACCGGCCATTGTTTGATAGAAACCCTTTGAACCAGAGTCATGTTCAACATAGTCAAGACGTCGGTAGTCATGAGATCCTTACACTCGGGTCTGACATGTATCTTATTCTTCGTTACGCTCAACCGAATGGTATAATGCTCTTTATTATACGAGAAGATCATATTAGTCTTGGCCGTTCTCTGTAACAGTCGTAACAACAGTTGATTAATCTCTCACCTGCCCTGTCACTGTCCGCTCAGGACATGTTCGTACGTGACGCGATTCTTCCACTTAAGTTAGGAGTTTCTCTCCCCCGGAGAATAACAAATCGTATTCTGGCCTGCGGATTACGTGTCTGTGAAAATTCAACTCACCACAACAAATTTGTCGAACTCGCTTTTCCCCCTCGTCACAGCAAACTGGTACATCGGCAGCTGACTGCAATTACCGAAGTCTTTGTTCTTCATGACATCTATGTATTCATCGTTCTCGAGATCCGGAATAGGTACTAGGTGTACTTTTTCAGACACATCCTCGGTCAACGGTATTATGTCGTAGGTAGTATCGCAATCGCCACTGACGGATTGCTCCCGGACCGTATACGTTACGTAGTCATTTTTCGTAGGCATCTTAGGTATCACTATGAGTTCCTGCGGACTTCTAAGTTCTAAATCCTCACTGTACTGCAGTTGGCTCAACATACCTTTGACTATGTTCACTTCCCACATAGGTACGCCCGGGTTAGCAAACATTTCCAATATTCTTCCGCTAATGAATTTAACTTTGTAGGGTTTCTGTGACAACGGCATGTCGACGTAATCTAATCTATTCTTTTCATCAATGTCTTCATCCCAGGAAGAAGCTATTTCAGTGTGAAAGCTTGCATATTTGTTGTTGCGTACTTCCACTACCATGGTGCCTTCTTCCACTATATAAAGTAACAAGTCGCCCTTCGTTAGAAGCCCAGAGAACTGTCGAGATGCCGTATTCGCGCCCGTCATAGCTCGAGTTTGTACGTGGTAGCGATACAAACGTCCCTTTTCCCATATTGCCGCATTGGCCAGAGCCGTCCCGGCTGTCGAAAGAAAAGAATCGTCACGTATGTTTATTTCTTCTATTGAGGTAAGTTATAATAATTCAGACGTGTATTTTATTGACGGATTGTGTCGAGAAATTCTGCCCGTGCTGTTCCAACACTGGTGTATAATTCGTGCAGAGTTTCTCACGTAAGTTTTTATGAGAAAGATACAGATAAAGAGAAAGAGAGAAAAAGAAAGACCAAACTTCTCCATTGCTATTAATTTGTACATGGTAAGGCAGAAATTGCTTTAAGTACAGATCATAAGTTAGAAAATGAAATTATTTTGAATTTCCGTGAAAGCTGCCGCTATCCGACTTGACGATACTCACCGAGAAGAAAAAGGGCGAAATGAACCCACATGATGATGTTATGTGGCGAATACCCAAAGCGAAATGAGAGCTTTCTCTCATTGATTGAATTTATATACATCATATGCTAACTCAGCATGACCCGCCCCCGATGGCCACTGATTTAGATTCCGTGGCCGCACGAACTTGTAACTGTATCATTTACGCATGATGTACTTTTTCTGACCTTACACACGATAAATTGCATACTTGCGACAACCGCAACATGGTTGAGAAAGTGACGGCGAGGTCGCGACATAGAATTTCCGGTCAGAACTTCGATTCCTCTCAATCATGTTATTCCCGTTGCATCCTGGTCGATCGGAAAAAATCGACACATTTTGCAATCTCTGCACGGATTTATCAATTGAATTAAAATTAAATGCAATTTACTTTCTAGTTATGGTACTAATGAAAAAGAAAATAAGTCTGTCAGGTGAAGTTTCCATGGTAATCATGAAAAAGCCGAGAAATCCCATCGGTAATGAAAGAGTTTAAATTTTATGGAGGAGAAAGTTCTCGCTAAATATTCGAGGAATCTAATCGATATCATAAAGTATGGTAACTTCAATATTTAAAAGATGCTGTTTATACGTCTAACACTTTATATAATTCCAATTTTTATGTATTTCTAATCGTACGGATTTTTCCTTTTTTTTCGTCGATAGAAACTGCAAGCTCTCAAACTTGCATATATCCAATGGCAGATTTGGGTAACTTAATTTTTATTTTTTACTACGTTACAAATCAAAAGTTAATGACATATGAACTTAATTAACTTAATTAGTTAAATTAAAGCATATAAACTCAATAATATATATGAACTTACTGGATTTAGTTAAATTAAAGTCATTTAAACAAAAAATTTACTTAAAAGTTATTTTAAAATGAAATTAACATATATGTATACACACACACACACATATATACACACTTACTTGTGTTCTTGTATGTTTGTTTTACTTAATTAATTATTTAATTATAGATTGAATTTATGTAAAATAATGAAAGATTAAGTACGTACTGACTGTTTTACTCTCAGGACTCTATAAATAAGAATATCATTACTCAGAGAAACGAAAAAAATTATGTTGGCAATGTATTTAATGTTTTTTATATTTTATATTATGTTCTATAAGCAGCCCGCAATGATTTTAATACTGATAAATTATTTTAACTTATATAAATATAGTTATATAAATACCCTTATATAAATAATATATAAATAATATATAAGAATAACTTATATAAATATACTTATATAAATATAGTTCATACGTTGATGTTAATGTATTTGAAATTAATTAGTTTAAATTAAAAGTTAATTCTTTTAAAATTAAAAGTTATTAACTGTTTAACTGATTAATTAGTTATTAACTCAATTTTGCCTAATGCATTTGTTGCATAAATAGAGTAATGAATCGCGCGTGAGCTTACGTTGCCGGTCGCACATTTCTATTTTAGAATGACGAGCGACGGAGAATCTTGTAGCGGATGTTATGTAAACTTATGCTCTTTTAATAAATTATAAAAGTTAATAATATCAAATCTTGCTTTTCAGGTCGCGACATATCGTTGTCGGCGGTGGGAGATATTTTCTAATGATGATTACGCGAACAGGAAGTCTACGAGTGAAATAACATTTCCGTTACTCCCGAGATAGTCACTTTCTCAATTGATCATGATAAGTCCTTGAACTTATCACTTAAAAACTAAATCATTCGTGCAAGCCAGAAGATATTATGAATGGACGATAAATATTACATACGCAATGATCGTTATTACTTCATCCGTTGATTAAATCAAATTTTATAATGTTTTATTAGGAAATATCTAAGGCCCACATAAATTTGCGTAAAATGATATTTATATACAGAGTAAGTCACTTAAAAACGGCCGCCCGAATAACATCCACAGTTTTGAAGATAGGAAAAAATGCTTGAAGTAAAAGTTGCTTAGTAGTAGTTGCTCAGTTAGCTCGAGGAGGACATATTTTGATAAAAAATTTGACTTTAAGTGGAGGCATCAAGGCGTCAAATGAAAGTTAACTTCATTTTTTTAATGGAATTATATAGTTTCTTTTTTAACATAAATTGATTCCTAGTCATTCCTAGTAGTCACTTTTTGACGGTCTTATCCTAGTATTTTGATTCGCAGAATGAACGGAGGAGTTGATTTGTGTTAAAGAAACTATTTGATTTTATTTAAAAAAATTTAAATAAAGTTGCTTTGAACATTTCTTCCTATCTTCAAAACTGTAAATGTTATTCGGATTGCCGGTTTTAAGTGACCCGCTTTGTAAAATATAAAATTTGATCTCTCTATATATGCTTATATAGCACACAATTTTAAAAGTTTAAACGTCTTTCAAAAGTCTAAAAATATAGGATACTTTAAGGCATCTTTGAAACATCTTTTCAAAGTTTATACTATGTTTAGGTATGTGTAAAATAAACGTATCCTATGTGTTACATTCACATCTCATCAGAAATGTTTTAATCAACAGAAATAATTCTAATTTTTATTAATATTTACTTAATAGTACAAAATATTTTAAAGATAACAAATACATAAATGATAACAAATCATTTTTAATTATAATAATACTTTTACTTAAAACAACTGTAAGTTTGACACTATTAAAACCAGATATTCATTGCATTTAAATATTATTAATTAGCACGAACGAGTAGAGGGTTTCCGTTGCTAACCACCGTGCCTCTGTCGACTTCTAAGGGAGAGATCGTCGCTTTGATGATAGTCGTAGTAGGTTCCGGTTCCTGAAACAATCGGTCAGTCAGCTGATTCCTCTTTCGAAGTTATAAAAAAAAATGAAAAACTATCCCTGTTTTTTCTTTAATATATAGTACGCGCAGTTTACCTGAATCGCAATAAATTGTGCGCATTCTCTTACAGAAAAATATTACTGGCTGTGATAAATTAGCCAATGATAAATTACTATCTCTCAGTAGTTTTATTATTCGTACAAATGAGAAATAAACAGTAATTTATCACTGGTCAATTTATCACGGTCAGTAATACCTTTCTTTAAGGAAATGCATATATCTTTATTCGATTACAACGATTAACTCTCTATTGCTTATTTTTTTCGATGCGTTTACACTGATAAAGACATAATCACATATCGCCGTATTGCTTGTCAGAAAATATTTTGCACGTAGATACCTCACGAATAACGTACGAAAATTACTCCAATACGCAACCAAATGATTAGCAAAATTTGCAGGTGATACTCTGAATATAAAAACGTGAAATGCTCGCAACATCAAAACGTGCAAAGGTATTATACAAATATAACGACTTACGAGCAGATATTTAATTTAAAAGCTGCGTAATATATCCTTGAATCACAAGCAAATATGTTATATCAGTATGTTAATCATTTGCTAGGGTAATATGTAGTTCATCAATTTCCATTGAATATACATGATTCAGCATATTTTTGAATAAAATATAGGCAAGTCTCATACAAGGCAAGGCTTGCAGGCATAACAGACGCAAGCTTGGCGTATAAAAATTATTACTCGGAATTGCCTCGTCCTTTGTATGCTCACTCCGTATATTCACAGTTATTATTAATATACATATCAGTACTTTTATTTTACGCATGCAATGGAGAACATAATAATAATAATAATAACATAAAATAATAATAATATGAACGAAATCTCTCACCTCGTCAAAACCAATATCGATTTCCTCGAGGACTTCCTCGAGAACGGATACGAGATGATTAACGTTTTCAATGGTGAAGACCATCGGCGGTTTCAGCTTCAGGACGTTGTTGTCGGGACCATCGCTACTGATGAGAATCTTCTTCTCCTTCATCCTGGAAACAACGTGTTGCGCCTCTGCCGTCGCCGGTATCCTCTTGATCCTGTCGCGGACCAGCTCGATGCCCACGAACAGCCCAACGCCACGCACGTCGCCGATGATCTTCCGCCGTTCCGCCAGTTTCTTCATTTCGGCGATCAGATGACCACCGACCTTCAACGCGTTATCCAGAAGATTGTCGCGTTCGATCACCTCCATCACCGCGTTTGCCACCGCGCAGGATACAGGATTGCCGCCATACTGGAATAGTGCGGGAACAACGTTCGTTATTGTTCATATTCTCGGGAGATCGCGTTTCTGAGGACACGTCGTATTCTTTACATTTCCCGGGTTACATATCTCAGTATCTGAAGATGAATTTAAGACGATCTTAAATATAAGATCTGACTGTGAATACCGCACTTAGAGTGAAGTTTTGATCGAGAACGACTACCGAGCCGAAATTCACTTGAATTCGAGTTTTTCACTCATTCGGGAATGTTTTATTCATTTAGAGAGAATTCTCCGCTTTAAATCATCGAATGGATATTTCCACTCGAAACTGAAAAGTGAATCTGACGCATTCCACCGTCGCAGGAACATATTCACTCCGATCGACTGAAACTTTCACTTATGTGGATGAAAAATCCACCTTAAATTTGAGTAACAACATTCACTCTTGCAATTTCACTTAGCAGTATCTTCACTATCGCTTCGAGTGAAAATATCACCGTCTTTTATTTATCTTGAATGAAATTTCACTCTTAGGAATTTAGAGTATTCTTTTCTTCTTTTGGGGGGAACTAACCGTATTGAAATATTCGACGCCAGTGTCGCGGAAACTGCTCGCAATTTCCGGCGTGGTGACGACAGCAGCGACCGGATAACCGTTGCCCATCGGCTTGCCCATGGTGACTATGTCCGGAATCACGTCGTCGCCGTAAATTTGAAACGCCCACATGTGAGTGCCGACCCTGCCGAAACCGACCTGGACCTCATCGGCGATGCAAACGCCTCCGGCCTCGCGTACGTGTCTGCGGGATCAACGTCGTTCACGGTCACCGCGTGTTTTCACCGCGTTACACACGTGATAACGAATTGCGCCCACCTGAACGCGTTCCGGAAGTAATTCTGCGGCGGTATAATCTGCCCGCCGACCGATATCAGGCTCTCCGCGATGTACGCGCACAACCCGCGTCCTGCCGCCTTGATGTCCTTGCAAATTTCTTCCACGTCCTTGGCATATCTCACGCCGAAGTCTTCGTCCGCGTAATCGGTAGCGCGATACTTGCCGCGGTAGATATCCGGACACGGAGCCTAGAATATCAGAAATATATTATTAAATATGAAATATGAAAGATGAATATATAAATGATAAATAAAATTAAAAGTAAAATTATTAAATGAGAGAAAATAGACGATGAATAAAATTGAAGATAAAATTATTAAATATGAAATATGAAAAATGAAAATATATGTAAATGATAAAGAAAATTAAAAGTACAGTTATTAAATAAGAAAATATAGACGATAAATAAAATCAGAGATAACATTACTAATATATAAAATAGATGATTGCGAACGATAATTACGCGTAATCGTAATCTAAATGTACTTCTCAGCGAATAGAAATCGATCGCCACTCTCGGCCTCGATATTAAAATCGTACCGGATTCTCGCGACTGAACGTCAAACGCGACTTTTGATCGCGAAAAATCGCGTGATTGATTCCGCAGCTATCGCGGAATCGACAGGCCTTCTCAGATCGATAAATGAGCCCCGCGCGATAAAAAGAAATCATTTCGCATCGTCGCGCAATCATCTCGTTTCTACTAGAAATGCATTCGGGATACTCAACCACGTGCACCCAGTCCTTCTTGCTGGCACCATTCGACTGGTTGAACTTGTACGGCGAGATATCCATCGTCGTGGTCAAGTGTCCATGATAAGCGCTAAAAGCAGAAGGGGCGACCGGTCAGAGAAACCGCTCTCGCCTTCGTTCAAACAGACTTAAACTCTACGAGCTATCGCGCACGTAGCCTTCCGAGACTTCCCCGGGGCATCTGAGAATTATTGTTAGTTAATATCGAGTCGCTCGAAAGGTTCGATCTTCGATCTTCGAGCGGAATCTCGCTCTGTCGGTGGATAGGAATAGTTCATCGGTAATCGCCGTCTCTGCGATTCTTCACCAACATTCCGGCGTCGTTCGTACACTGAGAAAAGAATATTTGGTATTTGTAACTTTACAATCATCATGGTAAAGCAATTGATAGATCAGAAGAACCAGTTTCCTAGTGAGTGTCACTGTATAGTGCCAGCAATAATAACATCACATGTGTATTACTGTTTTGCCGTTGAAAAACATAGCCGAGACCGAAAAAAAGTAACTGTCATTTCTCTCAGTGTATACCTCCACCGTAGAGAAGGCGAGAGGTTGAACTGAACTTCCTGACCGACCTGACTGCTTGATTCAGTGATTCAGTTATATCTCATTTAGCGAAAAGCAGACATCTCTCTTCCCTGAAAGCGCAATTTCTCTTTGTTTTTCTTTCACGGTTCTTCCGCCGCCGTTGCCGAAGGTGCGAGCGCAATGGATCCCGCCGTGGGTTACGAAGCGCAGAGCCGTAAACGAGTCCAACTGCCGCCTCTGACCGATCTATAGCCACTGACATTACCTAATGAACTTTCGCCTCAGTCTCGCCTCTTGTCCCTTCGACGTCGCCTCCGACGACGGCACTCGCTCGTCGGCTGACACCTGGGGACGCGTCGCCGCACACCGCTCGTGCGTCGCGCACACCTAAAACGACAAGATCTTTATGCCGCTGTATTCTATTCCCGCTGTGTGACAATCGGATGTCCATCCGATCGATCCGTTCGGCCACGATCCGTCCGCACGCTCCGTCTCGCTCGATCGACGCGATTTCCCCCCGCTCTCTCTCTCTCTCTCTCTCTCGACGATTTCGGTCTACATCTTCGGGGAAAATCAAAGCTGCAAACAAGAAAACAGACGGTACGGTTTCGATTAGTTCGACGGATAAATGTTGCTTTGCTCATTCATGCGTGTTCGCAGCCTGAAACATCCAGAACGACGTGTTCGAGCGACGTGGCAAAGTTTCTCACTTGCGCCGAATAGCAGGTGATGAAGAAGAAGAAGAAGAAGAGGAGAAAGAAGAAGTAAAAGTAGTATAATAGCGGTAGTATCAGCAGTAGAAGTGGAGGAGGATCGAGTAGAAACGTGCAACGGAAGTGTGTCTTTTCGTCATTCATCCCGCTAGTCCCGGGAAATTTTGATGGAAGCGTATCGTGGTGGCGGATGTGAGACTCTCGTCGGATGGGAGACGTTCAAGTGTGTGCGATACTTTCGCAGTTCGACGGACGTCGCAGTCAGCCCGAACAATGGAGGGACACTTACTGATCGAGCGCGATGACGTCCCGGTTCTTCGTGTGCGCTTGAGCCAGCCGGAGAGCGAGATCGTTCGCCTCGCTGCCCGAATTCACCAGGAAGCAGACGGACAGCGGTTCCGGCAGCGTCGACGCCAACCGGCTCGCGCATATCACCAGATTGTCGTGCAGGAAACGACTGTTCGTGGCCAGCAGGGCCATTTGCTGCTGTCCGGCTTGCACGACGTCCGGATGGCAGTGGCCGACTGCGGAAGAAACGGCAATTAGCACGTTGGCCTCCTCGATTGCACAAAAGCCTGACTGATGACTGACCGGTCAACGAATTTTCGTATCGTTATCGTGTCCACTTTGAATTTTCATTTTTTCTATTTACGTTTACGTGTATTGAAACAGAAAGTGACGGTGAAAAATATGATTTAGCCGTGGTTATAGAGAAGTACAAGCTACCCCGAGTCGAAATTTTGATTCTACATTAAGTCTATTTGGTCTTGCATTAAGTTTTCAAGTGGAGAAAAAACGGGAGTAACTTCCCATTTGTAATAGTCAGTGAGGATGACAATGAACAAACCAAGTTTTCGTCGAAAGAAACAGGACTTCTGATCCCATTAAATTTAGTTCATGATAACCATTAATTCTCTTTTAATGGTTCCGTTTTAATTATTTCAGAATCACATTTGGTTCATAAGAACGAAACTCTTTGCTTCAACGAAATTTTTCATCCTATGTGTATATGTATAAAACTGAAAATCGTGCAGTTTTTCCGATCTAAGTAATGACACAGCATGCATGACGTCGACTGTACAGCCGATTTTTCAAATGCCATCGATTATACTTCATAATCTGAAAGAGATAATATAATCTTGTAATCTAATAACCCTACAATCTCGTAACCTGATTCTTTGTGATCAGATCAGGTCGGATTTCTAAGGATTACTTATAATCTGATTATTTGATACTTAGTAATCTTACTTGCACTTTATAATAATCTTAATGAGACACAATGGTATCGTAATACCGACCGCCGATAGTCTTCACGGCTTAATTCTACTTTGATGGAGAGCTCGCTCACGCGTGTTCTCCGAAATCGCGAAATTTCACACCGTTCAGATTCGGCCGCACGTGATAACGCGGAATTAACGATCACGATGATAACGCAGTACCCACCGATTACCGTGATTGATTGATTGCATACGTACCATGCGCGACGTTGTTTATGCAGTCTAGATAACGATTACCCTTCTCGTCGTACATATATTGCCCCTCAGCCTTCACGATTTTTAACGGGCTCGATTTGTAAAACAGCTTGCACGATTGTCTGGAGTTTGAACAATGTCACCAATTATCGAGTCATTTACTTTTCCTCAGATTGATAGAGCTCTCTCTCTCTCTCTCTCTCTATCTTCGGAAGTTACTCACCCGATGTAACGCTCGCGCAACCTCATGGTGTCGGATTTCGACATTTGCTCCAAGGATTCCGACATGGTGAGAATCCTACGGATGACTTATTAAATCACTATGCCTGCGAAAGAGAGAGAGAGAGAGAGAGAGAGATACAATAATTATACAACATCGCAGAGACCTCTGCCGATATCCGGCTTATCGTATCAATTGTTAACGGTCGCAATATTGTTTACTGGTCGTGATCGATCGTAATCCGATCTCTTCTAAGTCGATAAATTTGTTATTGAAAGCAATAGATCGCCGTAGCGCCAATTAGATCGATTCGCGCCGATTCTTCCTCTAATTAAGAGCAACCTAAGCGATAAAGATAAGTGCATAATGGCAGCGCTTATCATCACTGGTCATGTCACAGTCTCCTTCAGTTTCTTCGATATGCAAGTAAAGTCAATTTCATGCAAATGGAAAATTACATCAGTCTTTAGTTATCGTCGCAGACAAGCGAGCTTGCAAATTCATGTTCGGTCGTATGTTAATACATAATTTTCATAAAATTCATATCCCGGTAGAGAAGCGTCGCTGGTCCGCTTCCATGCGTATAAATTTTAATTTTATACTTTCAACCTCAGACTTTAGAGCCTAAAAACAAAATAGTATGTCGGTTTTAGCATCTTTTTTCTATATATTTTCAATGTAGCGTCCTGTTCTCCGCGGGAATACTCAATTTATTTCTTGAATAATTTCTTAATCAAAAGCTTATCATATCTATTAATCTGCATTCTTTTCGACAAATTTTTCTCCAAATGCGTTCATTTCAACATTTTCCTACCTTTCTCGTTTATTTCATATCCAATAGGAAAATGTATATCCTGAGACTAAATGACTAAAATATTCTCTTGTTAGACGCAGAATGCGTTTCGAGATTTATAGAAAAAGAAGTCAGCTTTTTATCAGTTAACTGATACAGATACGATAGGAGTAAAGAACATTTGGAATGCGTTAAACGCGTGGAGGAGTGATCGTACAACTATACGACGAGGATAAGAAACATTAAACGATGTGTTCCCTTTATCTTAAATTCCGTGGCAAAAAATTGTTCGGTGGACGATTGTACCGTTCATGTGACGAGCATACGTGACTATCACGCGTGCTTCCGTATATATGTACACGTGTAACTAATCGCTCTTCATTCGCGCCACGGAATAAACCTTGAGTTGGACACGTTGCGGTCGCTACGAATTTATTTTTAACAGTCGCACGTAGGATCGCGAAGAGGCCGGTTATTCGCGGTGTCACGCAGTTATAGGGTATATTGCATATTTGTAATCGGCGTCACGTGACAATCCACGCTGACGACGCAAACGACTTCCCGCTTTCTATCGCCGTTAACTAATTAACGCGGTTTATCTTACGGAGCTATTATATAGTCCATCGTCCGATACAGCGTCGTCCGATTGCGCTCGCACGAGAGAGCTGACCCGTGAGTGCTTCTGAACTATGATAAATTCGTATGCCGTAGAAGCGTACCGATAACGCGGTCATAAATGCCACTCGGACTCCTCGTGCTCGATCGCGGGCGAAAAAAATTCGAAGCTATGCGCGCGCGCGCGCGATACCGCGAGAAGTCTCATCGTCTCACGCCACGCAACGCGTTAGTCGCGAAATACCTATCTTCGAAGGCCCGTTCTTTGTCGAAAATAAAGGAAACTTTCTGGAGATCGACGGAACGATTTTACAACACAACACGGGCGATACGTCGTCGTAAAAGAAAAATGCAATTTACGAGCGAATCCGCGCCCCTCAAGTTCCGTACGGTTCAATTGACTTTTCAGTTCTACTGTGGAATCGAGACGATGATAAATGAATAAAAAAAGGTAGAGGAAAAGAGAAAGAGGGAGAGAGAGAGAGAGAGAAGGAGAACTTAGCGCGATATCCGTTTTTCTCAGTCGTACCTGAATTTCTGGACAACGTCACGATTCCTCGATCACTGCGAGTGCAGCCGAAAGCAGAGTGCCGCAACCTATACTAGTGACGTCATATATACAGCAGAGTAAGTCGGCGGGGATAAAAGGTAGGAAAATGCGCACGCGTGCCTGACCAATTGTATCTCCCTCCTCGTTCGACACCCCACTTCTCACGCTCTTTATGTACGCCATTTCGTCATTTGCCTAGACTCGTTGACGGGGTTTATTGTGGATACAATATGATTATATAATACGAAAACCGACTTTGATTTCGCATACTTAAAATATTTCGAAGTTTCTGTCAAGACGACACACTTCCCCGTACAACACACGTTGAATCAACATCTTAAAAACGTTATACTTGTAGCATTGCAATGTTGCAGCGATTTTGCGAAATGTAGATTCGAATTGAAAAGACTTTGCAGATATACGTCTAATGTCTTGTAGACGTTGCAATTCAACGTTCAGAATACATTACCAATAAAGGAGGCCTTTACATTTCGAGTAATAACTTTGTCAATGATCAATATTTTAAATTAAAATTAAAAACTTAACGATTACGTTTACCGTTATTTTGAATGAAACTTATTTGATAGGTAAAAATTTCTTCACCGATGCCACTGAAAGAACGACTATAAATAAAGCGATACGCTTAAACGACAAAATATAACTTTTTATACGAATTGTTTCAATGTTTTAAAAATATTTGCGGCTTTGGAAAAAGCCGTTGGAATATTATTTTTATAAATTATTCATACGAAAAGTTTGACTCAAATTTGTTTAGGACTAGGCGAACGTGGACGAGAACTGTTCATAGTGTTCTTAGCGTCGCTATTTTTAGTGTCGCGCGAAGAATAGCGACCTTGCGCATACAAGCGAGACACTGGTGAGTTGGAAACAAGGTTTGACAAAATAGATCACCGATACATCTCTGTACTTTGTCAGTCGTTTGTGATTGGGAACAGAATAATCAAACAGTACTGGATGATCGGACAAATTTCAATTTACTTACAATTTACTTCAATTTACTACGCGTTCGTTGCTACGTGGATCGTCGCGATTGCGCGGGGTTGACGAGAGTATCATCTTTAACGAATCAAGTGAACTTTGATCCTTTTTTTTCGAGCATATTTCATTCACGATTTCATATGACTTGTCGCCATGTAAGTCACGGACGACACACGTGACGACGTCACACGACATTCTCGAGCCGCTCGATATTTTGATGATTTGGTTATTCGGTAAAGTATTAAGTGTTTGATGATAAGCTTTTAAAGATTAGAAATGAATAGAAATTATTTAAAATATACCTTCGGAGATTAGCTAAATACACAAGATGAGTCAATGATTATTATCACCTGGGATATCCTCGATATCCTGCGGATATGTTCGAAGCGATAAACCATTGTGATTTCCGTATCTTATACAAAGTTTCCTCTTACTCTTATATTTCGAAGATATTCAAGATATCACTTATCGAAAAAATCTTTTGCTCTGTGCAGATAAAAAAATTCCGTTGATGTCATTGAATTTTCCTGAAGACCAAACGAAAATTCGGCTACAGAAACAGAGAGAGTTACTCCTGTAAGAGGTTTATATTCTACCCATCACTTTCAGTTGTCTCAATCGAGTTTCGATGCAGTTGAACGTTCACACGAATATCCTCAGTCACGGTAACAGAAATGCTAAGTTTTTGATTAACTGCAGGTGGCCAATAAAAGCTGGTACTGATTGTTAGTTGCGAAATTAACAAATTAGTTGACCTACATTGTCGATGAATCTAATGTCCAAAGGTTTCGGCCCTCTTCAGTGAAAACTACTGATTAAAACGCTTAAACGTTAGATTCATCGAAATTATAAGCCAAATAATTTTTTAATTTTCCAATTAATTAATTACCAGCGCTAACGGTTATTGGCCTCTCCCGATTACTCAAGAATTGTGTATTCCGCGAGAATCTTACTAATATATTCTTTAATAGAGAAAGCCAGCATTTCTTGTCACCGAGTTTCATTTCTCGTCACCGAGTTTTCATCTGGTCCCTATTCGGTTGCAGCAACTGAGTTCTTTTTCCCGCGTACAAAGTTGTTTTTATTCATCGCGGTAGTCTTCTCTACGACATTACGCGTTGCCCCTCCAATCAGAGAATCTCGAAAGATCTTCCGCGAGATGTTTCCCACGAGATTCTCGGTTCTCAGCCAATTCCGTAAAAAAAACAAAGAAAACAGTTGCTCGTTCGATTAGCATATTTATAGATGATTTATAAACGGGGTTTGGTTAATGCTCAATGAAGCCGACGGGTAAATATCAGCAGCTATAGGAAAGGCCTTCGAAACGTGCGCGCAGCACGTGGACGACGGCGGTAGGCGACACGTGATACGCGCTATCGACCGGATCGAATGACTTGTGATACCCGCGCTAATAGTTGACGCGATATCGCCGTTAGCAAATATAATCACGTGTAAGTCACGTTCGCCCGATTACAAATCTCCCATCGCAGGCGCAAAGTCAACAAGCGTCATTTGCCGAATTTCAAGTGAACGCCCCCCCCCCCTCTCTCTCTCTCTCTCTCTTGTTAATAAGCGGGCCAATTATGTCGATATCGCGATCACGGTCAATGCGTTTTCAGCGATATGCCCGCTTATGGTGAACGGCTTTCGCTTGTGTAAGCTGTACAACAGCTTATTTGATTAAATAAATTATCACGAATTGTACAACGGCCGAGATAACTCCGCAACAATACGTGACAATTTATTAAATCAATAAAAAAAAGACAGAATTACAAAATTAAAGAGAATAAGGCTGTAATTAGTCAAGCACGAGTTCAGTAATGCTATAAAATGAGAATTTAATAAGCTGTGTGTGAGAGAACTGTTATAAAAATATTTTACTGTTTTTAAGTGTTAAAATGAAAATGGTTAGTTTCAGTAGTGAGATATGAGTGGCGTGTATGGTGATCCTGTAAGAGTTTATGAATGACATGTGTTTCGATTTTCTATGGGAAAATAGAGACTATTTTAGTTCTTTCGTTGTAACATTCTTTATTTCAAAACCGTTAGAAGACGCCTAACAATATGAACATTTAGAGGAAATTTTAATTTTTGTTATAGTACGGAACATAAAAATAGGAAATTATAGTAAAAATATTTTCTATTGTTTTATGTTCCTGTCTTTCTCTTATACTATTAATTTGAAAACATTAAAATATAGTCTATATTTCTTGAGCTATAGGTCTCTTTATTATCGTTTTCTTCTCAACGCATAAACATAGGTAGAAAAAATTAAAATCCAGAAAAAATACAATTTTTGATATATTATTATATATTTGTTGATCAGTGTAATAAAAAATAATAATTTGGAGAAGCAAATGTAGTTACTCTCATCCAACTAGCTTTCTCATTATGATACAATGAAGCAACAACATTAAACCTTGGTGCGACTGTGTACAATTGAGAACCGTACAAATCAATCCGGAAAGAACCAGATTAAACTAGAGGTAGAGTAAGACAATAGCGAGACGAAGAAGATGAAGTAACTGAAATACACACGGCAAACTCGACGATATGGTGGACAAAATTTGAAATAATTTAATAATTTAATAATTTACTCAATTTGCACAATATTCGGCGATAATCAACGCGACTCCTCGGTCAAGCACGATCGCATTCACGTCGAGATTTCGCAATCATTATTGCATTCTCTCGCATCTTCATTTCCCTCGCGAATCGAGTGACGGATTATTGCGTCGTTATCAGTCGCGGATACTTATTGTGCAATTTACCGTTTCATCGGCAATTTTCGCCTCTCTCTCTCTCTCTCTCTCTCTCTCTCTCTCTCTCGCATCACCATCAGGGTCATTCGTCGTTGATTGTGGCGATAAAAATAAATTCGTAATCACGCGTAAGCAATATTGATGTTTTTTTGTAATAAAGGAGATGAAAACAATCCGCACGTTTATCGCGCGCGATATCGCCGGCATCATGCCAACACCGAGACCCGGGCATATTTTTGTATCCCGATTGAAGTTCTTAAGCGAAACGCAAAGTGCAATATTATTCAATCGTGATAACGCCTCGAGGGACAATGAGCGATTTATGAGGGAGTGCGCGACGCACATCGGACCATATCGCTCGAACCGGCCAATAGTACTGCGCGAACAATCTGCAAATTGCGAATTTACGAATTGCAGAGTGCACATCGTCCCGGGTGAAGGGGGGGATCGTTATTGGCCAAACGAGGCAGGTCACGATGTGACGTCGGCTTTCGTTTGACACACATTTGCGTCACACACTTGGGTCACACGTACCGTTTTCTGCCGTTGAATAATATTCCGTAAGCGATCGAGAATCACCTCCTCGATCTCGTCGATCGTTCTTTGCGATCATTCTTCCTCTTTCCTCGATCTTTTATTTTTCTAAAGTAAGATGGGCCAACCAGTGACCCACGTTACTTTTTACGGCCGGCCAAGTATCGCACAAGGTATTCATTTTTCGATACCTCTGTTACGTCCTGGGTACCTCGGGAGGTACGGATGTCTTTTTTTTATATATAATTGGGAGGCAGACGGACGTCGGAGAAGCGTTATCGTAAAAGGGATAGGATTACGATGACTCGCCGTATGACTCGCCGTGGGTTTCCCAATGTATCTGTCATCTCATCCGCCTTTACGTAAGGCGCATAGTTTCATTGCATCCTGGATGCCGTGGGAGCAACAAATTTCTTTTTATGATCAGGAAATAGACGGATTTGGATAAGCGCTATCATAAAGAGGAAGTAATTATTATACGCTACCCAAATGCGTCATGGGTTTCTCAACGCATCCGTGATCTTATTTGTTTTCTAATCTTCCACATCCGTTTCCCGTTTTGCGCGAAAACTCGCCTCATTGGTGATCGTCATCAGTCACCCCCCAAATCTTCCCTATAAAACCCTTACTCTCTAGCCACTCACTCTCATATGATCCTATCCCAGGTAAAGAGATTAAGTTCTTTGACCTAAATAAAGGACCACCTAACATACGTTCTGTGATCGGAGTAAATGGGCCTCTCCGGACCTTGACCTGAACTGATACCTACCAGTACGTTTAGAACTCGCGAGTGCGCGAGTAAGCGATATTTGTTGCGTACATCCTCTTCCAGGACGTGACACCTCCACTTTGATACTTTTCTATATAACAATGCGAGAGAAATCGATTATTGATATTTATCATTGCGCATCGGTGCATCTGCAAGATGCGGTGAATTTTTTTAAGCCTTTCCGGAAGTGATTCTCCTGGGAATTTAGGAACGCTAAACAAGACCGAAGGCAACATTCGCGCTCAGAACTCGCGCGTATCGCGTATCTCGAACATCGCGCCGTGGAATCCTCTGATGCCGCGGACTCCCGTCGTTTCGATTCTCTCGGGACGATCTTCGAATGCGACATCAGCACGAAACGAGTGTTTGCGCATGGTGAGTAGACCGACTATCAATTCCCCGGCGAAGACGACGCACGACAATAAGCAGCCCGTGAAAACGGTGACGATCCCGATGAATTTCGAGTAATCTCTGACTTTGCCCCTCCTGTTCCCCGCTTCTCCCGCTCCCAGCCGCTCCCAGAACTCGTCGAGGTACTTCTTCGCGATACCGTGCTCCGTGAGCAGCAGCAACACTTTATCGATTTCATCCTTATAGGGCGACCTCACGGGCAACGTGTGCACGCGATAGAGATGCATCACGCACAGATCGTAGAGTTTGAAGAGCCGCCTGCCTTCACTGTTCACGCTCGTGAGCTCCGCCATTTTGCCGTTCGTCTCCGATATGAAATACGCCTCGGTGGTGCTGAACGTCCTCCGATCGTCCTCGAGGTCCACAGATGGCTGGAATCTCTCGAGGAACGCGGACGGCAGGTTCTCCAGCGTCCCGATCGTCGGAATCGTCTGGTACACCATCGGCGAGACCAGTATCTTCAGGCCGGTCTCGCAGAGATCCTTGAAATTCGACACGCGCACGTGATCCGTGTGCTGTACCTTGAAGCGGAACAGTTCCGCGTGGAAGACGTTCGCGTACTCCGCCGTCGCCAGCATGACCGCCACGTACATGAACTTCTCTATGGTGGTGTGGGCACCGCTGCTCGGCGGGATGCAAAGGATCTGGCTGATGATGTTCATGGGGTGGCGTAGTCGCTCGCCTATCGCCAGGGTCGTCGACGCGCTCCACACTATCGTCACTATCACGAAACCCATCACGACTGACATTATGACCTCCGTGAGGTCCATGAGGATCGCCAACCACTGTAACGTCGGCAACAACAGGCATATTCGCTCGTTGTCGACGCCGACGGTGTGCTCATAGCTCGTGCCGTACCTGTCGGCAGGATCACCAAGCGTCAAAGTCGCGAAAGGACGATTTTTGTAGAAAATGTCGACTAAGGAAAAGACAGGGAAAGAGAAATTCAAACTTCAGTGACTGTCAACGACTATACGCTCCCAGGATTTGGACTGAGCTTGGAACTAGCTCGGAAGCTGAAGGTTAAATTTCAAAACTGTCAAAGTAGAACGTTTATTTATCGTTCTTGTTCTAAGGATGAAGAACGTAAGATTGAAGGTATAATTGTAGGACATGTCCTGCTGAGGGAGAACGTTTTGCGAGCCTACCTGTCGGTGTGCACCAACACCAGAGCGTCGTATACCAGGTCGCTGTCGCGTGAGCTGCGTGTGTGCACCACCGTGGCGTTCATGACGACCGACAACGCGTCGGCGAACGCCCCGGCCAGGCCACCAAGTCTATCGGCCTCTGGCTCCCAGGTGCCGTACGGAGCGGCGGCCTTGAACGTTACCCGCAGTCTGCCGCCGTGCATGTTTCGCGACTTGTCCGGGTACCAGTCGACACCGTTCTCGTAGGAAGTCAGCCTCGTGTAGCGCTTAGCGAAGCCGTCGTAGAGATGCGCTGCCACGAACACCGGCTCCGTCAGTTCCCGCGGAAGGCTCACCTCCAGGACGACCGCGTTGAAGAACCGCAGCTGCCACAGGTATTTCAGCTGGTGCAGCGCGCTCAAAGTGCGCGCACTTGAATCGGACAGGCATACCAGCAGCAACCTCGGCAGCTGCTTCGGATGGGACATTAAGCCGACCTCCTGCAGCACAACGTTCAGCTGCCCGTAGTCGAGGACAAGCGACGGGTAAAGGTAAATCAGTAGGGTGCGGCTGGAGGCGGATCGAAGTCCCGCGGAGGCCGCTATCTGCGTCGGCCACATGCCTATCACGGCCTCGCAGACGGTCTCGAGCAGACGTTTCATCCCGTCGTCCATGTCGCCTTCCTGGATCCTGATGATCACGTCTTGACGTGCGACCGACCGCAACACCTCCCGGATCGATTGGTCACTACGGGCTTCTTCCCAATGAAAGCTCGATTGGACGATACCGATGACGGAAAAAATATATATAATTTGCCTATAGAAATATATTAAAAAATTTATAAACGCGTAAATATATATACATAAATGCACGAGAAAAAAGGTGCTAAAATCAATTGAATTTAATTACCTGTTTTTAAGCTTCTTAAATCAAATAATGTTTTTGTTAAATTAAGTAGAGGAAAAGCGTAAAAACTGACGTACCATTTTGTTTTTGGGCTTTAAAGTCTTGTTGAGGGTATAAAATTAAAATTTATGTATATGGATGCAAACCAGAAACTCTCTTTTCTAAAATATATGATAATTATTATTCTTATGAGAATTATTACACACTTTCTTATATAAACAAATAACGTTTTTCAGATGTTTGAAGGTCGACACTTAGAAATTAGGCTCCAAAACTGACGTACCTATGATACATACAGGAAATGACCACAAAAATAAAATAGAAACTATAAAATTACATTACTTGTACATTTAATACAATATCTTTACATGTTATTTTCAATCTTACATTTTTTTTTAAACTTTAAAAACTTTACGATATATACTGCTTGGAATAAAGTATTGGAATTACTTAGATCAAGTAAATATTACGTGAATGTAGCACTTTTTCTCTCTCAGTGTATTATAAAAATACATAAAAAATCAATTCGCCTTGAAATCTTCATCTCTGTTGATCAGGGTTGTTTTTGCGCACGTACGATTAGATACCTGTCGCCTGTCGGAGCGGAAAGAGTGAACACAAGGTTCGTAGGTGTATACCTCATCGGTGTGTCTAAACAGCATGAAGCACCGACTCACATTATCGACGATAACGCCTTTCCTGTGTACATTAACTTTATCTACGATCGCGAGGTTTTTCCGTAAATTCGCCCCGGCTTTCCGATCCTGGCGAGTCATTCGAGACAAATTACGCGCGTATCATTCCTTTATAATTTATTATTATTTCCCGCCCGAATCGTGATTGATCAGTCGTTCACCGTGTATCGTTGTCATTTCTTGTATCTGTTATCCGGCTTATCGGATTTGGCTTCAAATTATCTGAATCGAGACGCAGATAATGCTGCGGTGATATGGCGGTAAGAATAACGCGCATTGACGTAACAGCCAATTTCGTACTTGTGACAGGCGGACGATATCGAGATTACGAGCGTAATAGCATTTTGATAGCCATTCCCGTCTAAATAACGAATAAATAACGAAGAAGAGACGTATTCATTCTGACGTGGAAAAAGAAAAAAATTACCACTGAACTTCCGCAGTCGGTAGGACTCGAACCTACGCTCCCAGAGGGAATCTGATTTCTAGTCAGACGCCTTAACCACTCGGCCACGACTGCTACGGTTTTGTACTTTCACCTGCCGCCAGTTCACTGTAGTTCGCATGTGTATTTTTCGAGTCGCTGTCTCCAATCGATATCTCGTTTGACGTTCGCGCACACGTCGATTTTAACGCCCGCATCAATTTAAATCACGTTTCGTAAGTAATTCTCACGCGTTTCGCCCTTCATTCGTGAAATCAGGCGTAATTATAGATAAAAGTTCGTACCGAAGTAAATAGATGAAATGAGAAGTCAAAAAAGAATGCGGAAAATTCGACTTAGCCGACGCAAAAATTGTGTCTCAGACTTACATCGTCGATTCTAGTTAATTTTATGTTGTTGATCACAAAATGGTAACAATTGAAGACAAAACTTAGCTTTAATTTCCATCATATAATAAACAACAATTAAAGAGGAATTTGATATTTGAGGTTCTCGTGATGTAGAGGGAAGTAAATGTCTCCCAAATCATTATTTTTTAAAGAAATTTTTTACTTTGAGATAGTATGTATAAGACAGTAAGAGGATTTATGAATGAGACATGTGTCTTAATTTCCTATAGGAAGATGAAGATAATTTCTATTCTTTCGTTGTAACAAAATGGTTTATTCTTTATTCTGAGAATGTTGAAAGACCGTATAATAATATAACATTTAAGTGAAATTGTAGTTTTTTTAACATATAAAAAAAGTGAGATATAGCAAAATTAGATTCTGTTATTTTATCTTCATATCTCTCATATTATTAATCGAAGTGGTGCCGTGGATTTTAAGATTACGTCTACGTGGATAATTTATGCATTGTCTATATGATGTTTACACGGACTTACGTAGACAATATTCAGCCAAGAAGCGATATTTTAAAGTGCTGCATTAGCTTGTTCGGAAAGTTCATTTCAAATTTTGCATGCTCCGCTTTGCTGTAGTAATCAATGAGAGCGAGGACGCTCCAGATGATTTTGTGTTTGTCAACAAACCTTCCTGGATCTGTGAGCCCGCCAAGGGAACCTCGCAGGTCTTTCTAAATACAACCATTTCGGCAGAAATCAGATGGAAAAATGGAGAACTTTCGCTTTGGTCAACTGATACTGTATTTCTTCCAGCATAGCTTCACGGCTTCGCAGACCCTGAATGAGATGTCCTCTGTGCATGAATATGCCTGCATCTTGCCCCTTTGAAAAGTTGTCTTCAGGACAAAAAATGCGGGTCTTTAGAAACCCTAAAAATTCATCTCGATCAATTCTTCGCCAGTAAGAAACCTTCGGAACAAGAGTATCATACAGCTACTTGAGAGATGGGCCAAGATCGTTGAACAAACCGGTATATATTTTCTTCAATAAAGTTATTCTTTGAGTAAAATATTGCGTCCTGAACTTGCATAGAAGATTTGAACTTTCCGAACAACGTAATATTTAAAATTTAGCCTATATTTCTTGAACTACGGCTAAATAATTTCCTTCGTTGCCACTTTCTGCTTCAATATGTAAACATAAATAAAAGAATTTAAAATTTAAGAGGGACACAATTTACGGTGCGAAATTTGTTGACCAGTGTTATCACGTAAAACGGGAGTCGCATTGAAGCGAGCAAGTCGAGGTGACGAGGAATCGGCGGTTGGTGAAGAAAAAGCGAGAAGAATTCAATTTCAAGTGTTCTATTAAAAGTCACGCAGAACACGTTTGATTACATTAACGATCGACGGATTCATAAATAGATCCACTCCACAACATTCACGATTACCATGCCGTAATAGCCGATAATAAGTGTCTTAGCGGGAATAATGACAAATTTTTTTTTTTACGTGTACCCTCACGTGATTCCGAAGAGTAAGCGAGAGTGGCCCCCTTTCTTCCAATTAGAGCACGAGATAGAGGCCACTTTTACGCAATAATCTATAACAATACATCAATGACGATGTGAAATTGTACATTTTGATATATATATATATATATATATATTTATATATTTTTTGATATATATATATATATATATATATATTTATATATTTATAGTATATATTATACACACACACGCGCGAAGAGCGCGCAACGCTCTTTCGTGAGATAATATATACGTGTCTATAGATATATATATGTATACGCGTCTGTGCGTATGGCTGTATGTGTGTATGTGTGTGTGTGTATGTGTGTGTGTGCGTGGGTACACACGCACCTGTGTCTGCTATATGTGTGGGTGTGTGCTTACAAAATATTCCTCGTCATTTAACATCTAGAAGTTGAAAAATTCTACGCCCTACTACTCAATAAAGAGTAAATCTGATATCATATACGATGGTCATGACGAATATATCTCGAATGACGATGTGTGTCGTTGATCGAGGGCGACCACTGACGGCGGAGCCGCGTGCGCGATGTACCAGGATGACAGAGCTGCGTACATCGTCGCGTGACAGTTTCGGGTCAATGCCAATTGACGATTGTGAAGAATACAAAGACCGCGGCTGCTAAAGGTGACGCTCCTTCCGGATCCACGCGGCGACCGAAGTCGAAGGAGCATTGAAGGGGAGTATTTCTCGCCGAAATTTATCATTCGTCGTTGGGGGGCTCCGACGCGTCACGAGATCAATCGCTAAGGTTTCACGCGGGAAACACCCCCGCCCCGTCGGAATCACTCTCGCGAGAGAGGGATCTCGCGCCGAGAGACGGAGCGAGTTCCCGAGTTATGCGGAGAGGAGATGTAAATGTATTTTCAGTCACGCGATTATCGATCAACGACGCGATCAATTTTTACACAATCAACGTGTATCCTATGCAGACCAGCGCGGCAGTGTAAAGTGCAAGAAAATCGCCATCCCCGGGCGATCCTTCCCCGCGACACTCGAGCCGCAGACGAGCCAGATTCGCGCATGAACCCTCGCCGTTCGACGTTCAAGAGGGTGTAGGAAGGTTTGAACCGGCTGAGAAGTGGGTGAAATTTAATTTACTACTATACAGGTATAGGGATTAATTGAATATACGAGATATTGAATATACGAGCTGCTTTTGTAGACTATTTATGCTACGTATTAGCAAGAAAAATATTTTGGAAAATATTATTACATACGGAGCTGTTGCGACCCGATTCATTCATCCCGCGGTGTATATTTGCGCACGAGGAAAAAGGATCGGTTGAATTAACGCCTGCGGATGAACGAAACGAGTGCGTTTCCGTCGAAAGAATTTCCAGTTCGAGGAGCCAAATTTGGTTTCACAAGAACCAGAAATAGGAGTGTTTCCCTACAATATACACCGGGGAAGGATCGGGCTGCGGCAGCTTAATATGTTAATATTTTTAATTTTTCAGGTATATTTTTATCATTAATATATAATATAAATAGCGTACAAAGAACTTCGTATTCAATTAATTTCTATGCGTATAGTCATGAGTAAAATTTTACCAACTTTGCACGAATTCAAATTTCCTTTCAACTCTCTTTAATGTTGAGCTTTACGACGCGATCTTCGCGTTCTCTCTCTCTCTCTCTCTCTCTCTCTAATTATCTTTCTCTTTCTGTCTGTGTACTTATCTCGCTCGATGCTCTTCACAAAACTGCGCTGGTCTTGATATTTAAAACCTCACACTTCGATAAGTGATCGAGAATTATCAACTACTACGATGTCGCAGGATCGTACCACGACAAGGACTCGACTCTCCGAGAACGGGGGTAATTTTTTCGTTAAATCTCTGAAAACTCGTCATCCTCGAAAAATATACTTGGCGCGATCGGATTTCGCGATTTCGCTAAATCTCCGTTATCTGCTACTTGCTTAGAGAGAAATGTCGTGTCCCTCGTAATCGCGATCGAGCGGCAAACACGGTCCATTTTTCCTTTTTCCTTCCTTTCTTCACTCCTATTTACAATATATAGATATATCTCGTGTATATCCCGAACGCGGCGGGAAACTCGTCCCGCTCCATGTATTTTTTTCTTTTTCTCTTTTACGCAGTAAATATACGGAATAAAAATAGTAGGGCCAATCCGCTCCTAACTCTATACGAGCAATAATAATCGTCGTTCCACATAAGCGAGATAAGCGCTGTTTGCGCTCCGCTATTGCGCGATTCGTTCCGCTACAAGAAAAAAGAAACGCCGTGCCGACAACGACGTCAGCATGCCGTCGGCGAAACTATTTTTAGATTCTTGAGAAAACGTCGCGTAATTAATTAAACAGATCGCGCCTCCCAAGAAGACCGAGATGTACCAGATACGAAATTGTAGCGAGATGTTTGGCAAAATTTCATAACGAAACGACGTGTCGCGCGCTCCTCCTCGCAGCGAGAGACACACCACGAACTTGGGAAATGGGCGATATAGTAAAAAGTATCGATATTTTGTATCGATATTTTCATTTACCGTACGCATCGATACGAAATATTGTTATTTTTTACTGTCCATCGCCCGTCCCTATTTCCATCACGATAACAAGATGAAGCGAGAATACACGTCGTTTTCTCTTTTGTGTTTCTTTTATCAAAAAAAAGGAGATCATTCTCTGATCGTGCGAAGCAGCATTTCGGCGCACTTACGCGCAATCTCTCTCTCTCTCTCTCTCTCTCTCTCTCTTTCATTACGTCGTTGGGAATGTCTCGTGACGTATTTAGTCTTTTTTCTTTCACTCGTTAACGCCGCTAAAAGATTCGCTTTCTACTCGCAGTAGAAAAATGGAAAAGACTTCGAACCGGAATGCGTTTCTCGCTGCAACATCCGTGATCCGCAATGCCGTTGCCGATTTCCTACGTCACGCCGAATATAGCCCTTCCTCGATGCGGATACGCGATAAACGTTGTTAATTATCGAGAAGCTCGTCCGCAGCTAAATCGGACAATAATTGAGCAAGTAATCGGGAAAACGGTAATGACAGTCCAGCTAATGGAGGAGAAAGTAGTAAGAAATCACTGACAAGGAAGTCGCAGATACACATTACGAGGAGTAAGTATAGTCGCGCGGTTTCGAACTTACGAATATTATTGGACATTGACTAACTATAACGCGACTGGTGTACACATGTTTTTCTCTTTTTCTCTCTTTCATTCTTTCCCCCC
>NW_014554738.1:954805-982023 GCF_001313825.1 Dinoponera quadriceps | reverse complement strand
CCTTTTTTTATCTCTCTCTCCGTCAATGATGGAGTCTCAATGGAAAAAATGATCTCGCAGTCAGATCGACACGTATCAATGAGTCGCGTGTTTAATTATTCCTTTTAATATGAACACTTATTACGATCGGAAAGATCGAGTTCGCGAGATAATCGTCGCCAGAGAGATCCCAAAAGTACGCTTTTTCCATCCCGCCCCTCCGTTACAATGTGCCTTTTACGTCGGTGCCTCTCTCTCTCTCTCTCTCTCTCTCTCTCTCTTTTTCTTTCCCGACGTAAATGGCGAGAATAACGTGGCGAAACTAAAATATCACACATAAAGGAAATGTCACGTGTTTCGTATTAATGTTAAAAATTCCTACCGAGATTTTTTCGAGCAAAAGTCTTTTTTTATATTCCGGAACCTCGCGTTTCTACGCGTCATTATCTTTTCTACTTCGAGGCAATTAATTTCAAAATCTTCGATCCTTTCCCCCTCCTCCCTTTCTCTCTCTTTCTTTCTCCCTCTCTCTAGTGTAAAAATATACCGATTTAACACTTTTCTCCGCGCCTCTCTCATTGACCGAAAAGTCCAAACGTTTAACTCGCTAATAAAGTCTCTTGCGGAAACGTCATCCGTCATCCCCTCGGAGACGCATGTTTCGTTACATCTTCCTTCCGGTAGAAACGCGAACGCCTTACACGGCTCCGAAACAGCCTAAGTGCGAAGTGTACGCGTACTTTCCGCGTACTCCCGCGGATTTTCATGTACAAGCATATACACGAATCGATATTTTTACAAGCACGTGCTGCAAGTCGAGATGAAATCGTACGAATGCCTGGCGGCTCAGTGAGAAGAACAAACTTTAATCATGCACGGGGCAAGAGATCAGTTGAATGAATGTGACAATGAAAGAACCGAACGCGTTTTAATCTTAAAGGAAATCGAATTTCTCACTCTATGAATTCGGCTCTTAGGACCGAACATTCTATTTCCTTCGGTGAAAACGCGTTCGCTTAGTCATGTTGATTCAACCAATCTTTCTTCTTCGTGCGTACGCTGAAAGAGAACGTATGTAAAAAATAAAAGATATTTATTCAGTAGATACTAATAATATATTTACTATAATCTAAATGTTTTTATTTAAATAGAATAAACAATTGCTTTCATGAATAGCTACAGATTTAAGTAAATGTGTATATTTCCTCGTTTGAGGAAACCTTTTCCCGTAAAAATATGTATATTAACATAAATAAATATATGTTATTAGTATCTACCGAATAAATATTTCTTTATTTCTTAGATATTTCTTCTCTCATGTCAGTGTATAAATTCCCTCCCTCCCTCCCTCCCTCCCTCCCTCTCTCTTACTCCGGTAATTACAAATATATCGTTTTTCCTGCATCTGTTCATTGCGTAACTCGCTCCGAATTGGCGCCGAGACCGAAACGTGCCGGCGCGACGTCATCCTAACTCACGGCACGCGGAGAACAGAGACAGTCGAGTGGATTCCCTAGTAAACTAAGTCTCGCGTCTAAGTACACCTAGTATGTATATATGCATTAACCACCGGCGAAGGACGACATTTCCCTCGTCCCTAAGTGCGCGTCCTCTTCCCGCGGGAAATCGCGGAGCGCGGTCCCTACTCTGCCGAGAATTCTCTAATCGTAAAGTAGGCTAATGAGACTGCATCTACCGCTACCGAGCATCGTTTTTTCATTTTTTTCCTTTTTCTCTTCTCTTTATCGATTATGTGTGCACAACACGCAACTGTATCTAGAGCAAATACTACGACGACGCTTCTTTCTCCTCCTTCTCCCGCTCCCACCCCTCTTCCTCCTCCATCTTCTCCTCCTCCTCCCCGGGCATTCTGGATTCTTCACCAGATGCTGCTCGATACGTAAGAAATGTATACACGAACGAAACACACGTTCCTCTCTGCCCAAGTAAGACCCCCTCCCCCGGCCCTCCCCTCTATATTGATCGCGACGCGAAGTATTTGTACAATATTGTTGACTGTCTGTGTGGCGAATGAATATCACGGATAGTTAAGGCTCGACACGCCGGCCCGATCTCACTCTCGTTTGACATGAGGGAAAAAAGCAGTGCGAGTAACGTAGCAGCCGTTAATGCTTACCGTGCCTACGTTAGTACCGCGACGGCGCTAATCGGATAACGATCATTCCCCGTGTCCTCATTCTGTAACTTCTAACGTATGCATTCCGGGCGTAACATATCCGTCATGTATCTTCACATGGATAAAATTTATCGCAAAATGTGCGCGCAATGATACGATAACGATAACGGAATTATTGTTATGAGTTACAGAATGAGTCCGGTTACTTTCCAGCGAGAGACTCGAGTCGACACGAGCCCGGTTACATCATATTTGTTATCCTCTCCTTTATCAAATGCGATATAAAGACAAATGACGATACAACTAAGCTCGTGTTGACTTGTGTCTTTTGCTGAAAAGCAAGCATCTTATTTCTGGAGCGCGTGAGACCGATCTCGCGAGCAGCCTTGCGAAAATCCCCTTTCTTCTACATCGCAATGATCAGCGGATCTTCCATCTCCTGCTCGCGAGATCTCGTCTTTGCCGGAATCGACGCGATCGAGAGTAAAAGGTAAGTCCCAGTCGGACGTCGGACGAGCGAAGCTAAGGCGATGAAGATACAGAAGAAGGGGCCGTGACGCTATAAAGCTCCTTGTTGACGAAAAGCGCTGAAGCGTAGCCTTAAGGGGGTTGTCGAGGTTTGAACTTGCGGGAAATCCAATATCCAGATAGCGCAACGTCGAAAATCGAGCCATGAGACGATTTAAGACACCTGGGTAAGATTTAACTCATTTCTACAGATATATAGAAATTAACCGAATACGAAAGCTTTTCGTACAGGCTATTTGTTCTATGTATTAACGATAAAACTATATTTAAGGAATTAAAAGGTATTAATATATAGAGCTGTTGCAGCCTGTTTCATTCCACGATATAGATATTGTGGTTTTAGAGGCATAACTCTCGATCGAACAAAGATGTCGAGATTTTCTTGTTTTTTTAATTCAAGAGTTAAATCTTCTATAGATCTAAATTCCATTGAAAAAACATATTATTTATGCAAGTTCTATTGCAGTGGAAAGCACTTTATTTCCGGGATATTATTGATGCCATTTTGTTGATTTTTACCGAATCTTTCCTTTTTTAGTTCAATCTACAGAGAAAAGCTTTCGAAACGTAGCGCCGTTCGTGTCTATTAAAAATGTCAACCGGATCACACTCGCAATCGGGCTGCAGCATATATCCCCATCTTCATATATTAATAATTCTCAATATTTTAAATATATTCTTACCATTAAAGTATAAATAAATATAAATAGCCTACAAAAAGTGTTTCACATTTAATTAATTCTCACATTCTATATCTGCAGTAAGGGATGAAATTTTACCGGCTTCTCCGCGAGTTCAAACCTCTCCACTCCCCTTAACTTCGTGAACGCAAAGACGCGTCTCCATCTCTGATGTCCGCAGTCTCAACGCCGATGACGTTCTCGCGCAACATTACGCCGCTTCCAGTCGAGATGTGATTAGCTGAGTGGCAGTGCCATATATATCTAATTTTTGCTTTTCGCAGACGCGTTGAACCTATACGTATAGCAAGCCTACGCTTCTCGAGCCAGTTCTATTATCCACGAGCACTCGATCGCTCCTAAATTCGCAAGCGGCGCATTCGGCACTTTCTCAAACAATAGTGCGACACGAATACGCATGAAATATGAATGAATGCGCGTGCCATCATCGACATGTTCAACAACAAGGCGGAATGGATCGCGTCCTTCGATCGACGAACGCCGGACGCACATTAAGCGTTCTATCAAAGCGCAAGGCGAATCTTCCGGACACTTTCTAAATTTCTTGGAGTGAAGTTTCACTCAAAATGTCAAGTGACCACCAAGTCACTCAGATTCGAGTGACTTTCCCTTTGTGTAGAATGAATTCTACACTCTGAATTGTCAAGTGAATGTTTTTACTCGAAATTGCAAAGTGGGTGTCATATATTCCATCGCCACAGGAATATATTCACTCCATATTCACTCCGACACATTGAAAGATGTGGAGTCGGAATCCGCTCGAAGCTCGAGTAAAACATTCACCCTTGTGGTCTCGAGTAGCAATATTTTCATTGCTGCCTCGAGTGAAAATACTGACTTTTTATCCAAGTGTAAGATTCCACTTTAAGAAATTTAGAGAGCACAGCGTCCCACTGAGTTATGTATAAAGCATAATTAATTACAAATAAAAAAATATAATAAATGACATTTGGTTTACGGCCAATAATCCATGAGACGCGATGAAAGATACGTACATTTCGAATTACACTTCGCCGTATCTTTACTAATTCAATCGTCAGTTAAGCTTTTACGTAATCAACGGAAATCAACGTGGCAGTTAACGTATTAATAATCGCTACGTTCAATTCACGCGTTCAATCCCCCACAGGCTTAAATTCTCGGTAAGTTATGTTAATAAAATTTGGTTGCTTTCCATCCGATATATTCTATTCTATTCGCTGTAACGGCTTTCATCAAACTCAGATTAAATTAATCGACAAGTAATAATAAAAATTGAAATTTCTAGTTCTGTAATTATCTTTTTGTCGCTCAACAATAATCGAAAAATTGATAATTTTCATCTCCATTAAAAAGGTTGAACGGAAGGTTATTTTTGACTGACAGCAATTTTATATTGTCGATTAGATTAATCAGAGTTTGCGAAAAAAGTCACCTTTAATGAAACCAATCAGGCGTATATAAAAGCGTAACCCACGAATAGCGATGCGATGCTCAACGTGTTAATCCGCTCACCCATTGGCTCACCGGCGCTTTAAGGAACGATCGATAGAACACGTCGTGCCAAACGGATCTGTCTGGTCGATATTACATAGTTAGATCTTATATTCACGATCGTCTCAAGTTCATCTTCATATGCTTTGTAGTCGATGAAACGATCCGTATAATATTTGAGGATCAACTTGAGGCAATCTTAAATACAAGATTTTTACTACGAATATCGCCCTTCGGCATGTTGAAGCGGCATGCAATTCCGAACAATTGTCGCCGTCCACGTCGACGTTGCCTCGGGCGGTTTTGCAAGACGGCTGTGCGAAGCAAGCTATTTTTTTCTTTAGCGCGCGCTCGAATAGCTTCTCTTTTGCTTCTTCATTTCTGTTTCTACATAGTGCGCACACTATCATGCGTAGCGTTGACGAAGGAATTACAGAATTACAGACAGTAGACAATATCGTAGACGATTTACAGACAGTAGACCTTATGTAGAACATCTCTCGACATGCGGAAAGTGTTTCACATAAATTTCGACGAGGCACTGTTCAGAGTTCATCATACTAAAAACAATAACAAGTATTTATATTTATCGTAATACACTTCGCGCGGCGTGTCTCTCTCTCTCTCTCTCTCTCTCTCTCTTTCTCTCGCGTACTATAGCGTTTAATTACATAGTGAAAATAAATCTTTCTTCTCTCTTACCGTTTTACATGTCGCGGTATTATTTAATCTTTGTTAGTTCACTTAGGCTACCAGATATTTAATGTAAGCAATGAACTCTCTCTCTCTCTCTTTCTCTCTCTCTCCCTTTCTCCCTCTATCTCTTTCCTTCTCCTTTCCTACAACAATATATAACGGATGATTTGAAAATAAATTATAATAACGTAATAAATTATAACGAACGTAAAGGAAAAGAAAGAAAAAAAGAAACGCACCGATGTGTTCACCGCTATCATTTACGAGCCACCGGTCATGTCAATCATCATTGAAAGAACAGTGAAAGTGTGAACAATGGAATATTCGTCCGCTATCGTTTCACTGCCAAAAAAAAAACCGAGAGACGGTTAACAACACTCGCATGCCAAAGAAATCTACGAAAGGAATGTTGAAGATACAGCTAATCAATGGTGGTATTTCGTAGGACACGAGACTGGCACTGCCAGATGGATAGGTGGCTCAAATCTGAAGGTGATATGCCGGCTGTATGTAATGTGTGTTTTCTTCTTTATTTGTATCTCAAATTATTTTAATTTAAAAATTACAGAGATCATTTCGTTTATACGGATTGTCAATAATGACAAACGAAAAATATGTTGCGGTCGGGTGTAGCGTAAACAACTACGATACAATAAAAAAGAGAGAAGAGAAACGAAATAAAGCGTAACGGGATGTACAGAGACAAAAGAAGAAAACNGGGGGGGGGGGGGGGGGGGGGGGGGGGGGCGTTACGACTCACCAGGAGACGCTAAAGCGCCACTAGAAGAAAATTAAAAAAAAATTCGCTTCTATAAAAATTTTGGCGTAACGTTAAGTAAACTTTACTTACATACGGATTTGATCCTACGATCGTTATATATAAATAGACGATATCGATATTCGGAATTTGTTTACAAAAATAAAATAACACGGGAGAATTAATTCTCTACCTATATAAATGAAAATAAAATTCACTATCTAACCGCGGCTACAGAAAGACACTGTGAAAGAAATGATCCGACCGGCGATTCCCTCGTGTGTCCGACATGAATGTCCAAGTCCAAACGTGAATTTTGATTCTTGGCCGTTAATACACAATATACACATATCACTTTTATGCAAAAAGATTCTATAGATCAGTGGCGCGCGCTCATCAACATCATCTCTATATAGATCTTAGAGAATTGTGTGTATAAATATATATATATATATATATATGTATATATATGTATATATATGTGTATATATATGTATATATATATGTATATATATGTATATATATACCTAAAACTATATATATATATATGTATATATATATATATATACCTAAAACTTATACTCGTGGCTGCTGTTACACTTAACTGCTGACTTAGTGATACCTAACCTAACCTAACTCATCCTCGAAGTTACATACGCTTAACTAAAGTACTTTGTGATCTAAATACATTTAACTAAAACTTAAAATATATCTCAAGCGTCTCTGGGATTGATCCCTTGAGAACCACGGCCGTCGGTTGGTTCTTGCCACGCGGACGGTCCCGGCATACCGGCCATCATCTGATGCTGAGGAGGGGGAGGAGGCGCCAGTTGGTGCGTCACCTCCTCGACGATGCACGGTATCGAGATCTTGTCCCAAGTGAACTTGTTGAGGGTAGGATTGATGGCCAGTCCGTGAACGCATACGACACTCTGTGGATGGGGATGACACGGGTGTTGATGCTGCAACACGAGAGTCGTGGTCGTAGGTGGTGGCGGAGGCGGTGGCGGTGGCGGCGGCGGAGGATGAGGGTGATGGGGGAGGGAGGTGAGCCACGTCGCGGCTGGCTCGATTCTGTGTCATTTGCCGGTCTGTTGTAGCGCCGCGTTAATCTGCGCCCACAAGTCTTTATTGCAGGATTGAGATCTGAAATCACAGACGAGTAAGTACTCGGGTGTCGTTGCGGGCGGTCCCGTTCGCAAGGATGAGACGTTTGGGCCGGCCGCTCACCTTTTAATGGATTGCAGCCACTCCTTGAACTGAGTATTTCCTTCGGGGTTGATCTGAAAGGCGGCCCGTGCCGCGCATACCACATTGGCGAACTCCTCGTAATCGCTAGCTGTTAAGTGATACAGCTTCTGATGCATACACTGAATATACCTGGAATCGAGAATACGTTTTATTTGTCGCCTCACTCACCGTGTGATCTGTCGGTCGCTCGGACTTCACGCGACTATACTAACATCTGTTGGCACTTGTGCACCAGCGGCGCCAATAAGGCGGATCTCAAGTGCTGCAGAATGAGCGCCGGGTTGTTCCTGGCGAGGTACTGGGACGCTTCCAGAGCGACATGGTGGAGAACGAAGGGACTGACGATACTATTCACGGCGCAGATGCAAAGCTGATGCATATACTGCGTGCCGAGACGCTTCGCAACCCTGAGCAAAAATTTCACGTCTTCCCCGTATGGTGGATTACGTGCAAATTTGGCCTGAGGCCGGTCATCGTGCACCCGACGAGCCAAAGTCTCCAAGGCCAACATACCCACGCGATAGGCAGAAACGAGCGTCCGCAAATGCTGCTGACTGAACGGTTGATTCTGCCTGTGAACCTGCGACGAAGAAACCGATCTTTTTTATCCACGGCAAGACACACGCGCGCACGCACGAAATCATTATGTTATATTTTTACCGCAACACGTGGAAATTACCTGAGGTTGAGCTCTCACAGTCGATATTATGGGTTGTGTTTGGACCAACGGCGGCCCGGGGGGTAATGTATTTTGCCCTGGGAGAGGACCAGCTACTCCCGCTTGGACCTGAGTGAGATAAGAGTTAATGTTAGGATTGGCGTTTTCTCTTCGTACATTCGAAATCGACATTCGAATTTCAAATACTTCCAAGAAGCTTTGATGTTCAGTGTTAAAATGTTGAGATTATATCGAATCTTCGAAATACCGGAATTGTAAGATTTTTAAAATGTAAAAAACATCATTCGAACCCGCCACTTAATCTCAATCTGATCTATCGCTATCTAATCTTAATCTCATCCGCAAGGCTGTGCTCTTTGAAGCTTCAAAGCGCGAAGATTGCAGCCTTTAAAGACGTACTTTCGAGGATTCGGCTTACCAAAATTCAAAAGCTCGAAGCTTCGAAATGATCAGCAACCCTAGTTAACAAATACCGAGAGATATGAAGAAACAAATGGCAAGATAACGCGCTTACATTGACTGGCATGGGGTATAAGTGATGAGCTCCTGGGGCAGGCGGAGGCTGTGCAGTGTAATACTGCGGCCCAGGTGGTGGTGGCGCGGGCGGAGGTGGATGATGCGGATGTGGGGGGTGTTGCGGATGCTGTGGATGCCCGGGATGAGGTGGAAACGCATGATACATCTGCATGTGCGGAGGTGCGGGCGGTAGAGTGACACGATGCGACGGCATGGGGCCACTGAATGTCGCGATAGAATGGTGGGGATGTACAAAACTGAAGGGGCCCACTGCGTATGGCATGCCGACGCCTGGAACAGAATCACACATAAAGTATGATTAGAGAGATTCGACGATATCTCTAAGATTCTAAGGTTAATCTCTAAGGTTCGTATTAATAATCCTGTTATTTAAAACATTTCTTATAAAATATAAAGATACTCATCTGAATTTAAAGTTGAATTCGAATTTTTCATTTAAATTATATAATACATGCGACATTGTATTTATAATTACAAAATTCAACTGAAAAATTCACATCCACATTCCGAATTCTGAATATCTTATTTGAGGCAAACTTTAAGCAAAGATTATTGATAAGAATCTAAAAGCCGAGTTTGTTCTACCTAAAGGCGCCAAAGTTGTGATCGTTGGATGAGTGGAGTAAGGCTGAGGTGGAGGTTGCGTGCTGGTCACAACAACCGCCTGAGTCGGGCCGGGCATCATCTGATTATTTGGCAAGTCCACGGGAGGCCCTGGTTCGACTAACAGTATCCCATTGAGATCCAGTTGCAAAGGATCATGTGGAACATCATCCTGCTGATCGCCACCAGGATTTCGCTGTTCGAAAAGGAATGTGAAGAGATATGTTTAATAAACTAACCGATGTAGGAGAAAGAGGGTAAGATTACGACTTCAAGGATTGTCGATTTCTCCTCATTTTCATATAGTAACATAAAAATAATGAAAAAATGATGATCAATTTTTTCTGAGTAGCTAAAACTTTGCCTATTATCCGCGTAAATTGAAAAAAATCTATAAATAAATTAGAATTTAGTCTAATTTGAATTTTGTCAGAACGTGTTAATTTCGTCACGTTGCCTCCATATGTAAGATGAGGGTTAAAAATAAATTCTTTATGCATAAAAATATATATAATTTCCACAATCTTTTCATATTACTTCGTTATTATAATGTCTGTGCAACACGACAAAATACAAGTAAAACAAAAATATTTGTGGGAAGAACGATTTATGATAATGTAATGTAAAGAAAATACTATACTTGTTATACTCGCTCGTAAAACAGTTTGTACTTATTTTATCGACGAAAAATATGAAAAAGTGTATGCCGATCGTTTTGTACGCGTGTGTACACGACTGAATTTGACTGCTAATGAAGCAGGTAGTAGCAACTCGAACTTACCCGGAGAAACAGCTCGTACCAGTACTTCGCCACCTGAAAGAGCACCTCCGGATAAACACCGCCGCCTTTCGCGGTGTTTTCCACTGTGATACAGGCTTTCTCCAGCATAGCTTCACTCTGTTCCTTACACTGCAGGAGAAGAACGAAACATTGAGCGATGAATAATCGATGACGGGTAAAGGTGTCAAGCGATGAATAATCTATGAGATAAATAAGGCATCGAAAAGTGACTCGATCGCACGTACTTGAGATATGGCTCTCTGGATTTCATTGGGGTTGAGCGCGTGCGCGTGCGGCAGGCAGGACAAAGCGAGCTCCGCCGCTGCTCTGACCATATTCGGATCGCTCCCTCGAGACGACTTGTCGGCTATACTGGCAGCCTCAGGTGGCGTCAAGTGGCCTTCCCAGCTGTCGATGAGGAACCAGATAGCCGGCGCTCCGATCTCCATCGCCTGACCGGTTATCCAGGATACGTGGCTTGAGTACGTGCGACTGAGCCAATTCGGACTGACGCAATTGTGCAGACCAAGAGCGTACAAGCCGAGCTGAAAAGCGCACATGTGAAGCGCCCTGTGCGGACCGTGATGGTTCTGACTGGTGGATGGCTGATGGAATAACGACGTGGAACTGGTGCCACCGGCCTTCGCTAGGACAGTTTTCGCGAGCTCGCACATGAAGTGTGCCCCCGCTTCTGACGGCTGGTTGGGAATAGACGGATATACTCTTTTACTCTTATATCTGGATACAAAAAGGAAAACAGAGATATATATCAGACACAATTTATTACGCGACACGTGTGTTGTATTACAAAGGTAATTCAAAGTGAGACAATGGCTAGTACCATCTTGAATATATCCGAAAAATAAAAAAGTTTTACTAACTATTCTAGAGAGAAAGAGAGAGAGAGAGAGAGAGAGAGATGAAGATGAACAAAATTGTTCAAAGTAATCGCGGTATCAGTGAAAAATTTCCGTTGAATAAATTTTCCTCCAGCATTGAATACTTCGAAGATATTCAAGGTGGCAATAGTTATCGTCTCGCACTGTATTATGATCCGTTCACAAGCACGTACCGCGTTTCTTTAGTTCTAATAGGCACAGATGGCTGAACAATCTGCGGTTGTACGGTCAGTGCACTCATACCACTCTCTAGCTCCGCGCTGGTGCTGCTGTGAGGTCTGCTACTACCGCCGACGATGTTATCGCCATTTCCGCCGTTGTCCTTCCCGGTGAGGGGTGACGAGCATTCTTCGTGAACACATCTTGACATCTGCGATTTTTTCTTTTTTTTTTTGAGAAAAATTTTGAAAATCTCGTGCGCGCACGCTTCGTACCATTCGGAGATATTTCTCGCAGAGATACTTACCTCGCTCTTAGTAGGAGGATTGGAGGTGTAATAGCTACTGAGGATGGGCGATTTGATTAGCTGATGAACGTCTCGATCCAGTAATTTGTCCATGATTCTGGCCAATTTGACGGGATCGTCTTTGTAATGAACGAGCAGGGTGATAGCCAACTCCCCTCTGAGGAAGAAAAGATTTACGTGCTCTTATCTACATTAACACGCATACACACGCTTAATGCTAAACGATAGTCGCGAACTCGTTACCTCTGCCTACGTGTTCCTTCGCAAAGAAGCGGATGATCCGCTTCACTCACATTCGCCTTCAATCCCAGCACAGCTACGGCAGCGTCAAATCCGAGATTCGGTTCGACCTCTGTCGGCAATTTCACTCCTGCGAAGCATTCGATCTTAAATTTTCCATCCTGCTTATGTACGATTTAACAGGGAAAGAAACTCTTTCTTTTATATAATTATGAATCTAATTAAATATATGGGACTCTGAATAAAATAAAATGAAATATAAAATAAATCGAATATTTAGGACTCAGGACTCGTTTTATTAGCGCAGAAACTTGATTCAACGCGTACGTTTGTTCGGAAGCTGTAAATAAAAGAAATCATATCGCTCCGACAGCTGCGATTAGGCTTTTAAAGGCCCGTTCTATCTCTCCTTGGTTTTTGTATATAGTTGAGAAAAAAATCGTTTCTTCCAATCTTTCCTCGGAAAGAAACCGAGAAATCTGTGGAAAATCGAAAAATCCGGTTTTTTCCTACTTTTTTTTTCACTCACCCGCGGAAAGATGGAAAACAAAGCCAGATTTCCTCCGAGACTTTAAAACTATATCTTTCTAATCTACAGAAAGCCAGATGTAAATATAAATAGAACTTGGAATCGGAAATTATGCGGCCACATTGAACGCTGAGTGTGCGGTTAGAATATGGACGAAAGTGCTGCATACTTGGCACATCAAGCGCATCGTATATGAAGCTGGCCAGCATGATGGGCAAGAGCGCGTGCCCTCTTGATCGCATAACGCCGTCCCTCAGTTGTTCCGCTCTCTGTCGTATCATGGCTAATTCCGCCGGTCCCAAAGGGATCCTCTTTAGTAATACCACTAATTCGCTCTCCTGGTGAGCCAGCTTGACCTGGTTAAGTCGAAAGTAATCATGAATCTTGAACAAACGCGGCACGGCACAGTTAGGTCCCCTAAATCTCGATTCTCTGATCCTACCTCCAACGGTTTCGTGTTCGCCGGTGGCCTGGCCATTTCGAGGCCGAAAAGCCCCACACGAAACGCCAGATTGTGATGTTCTGGGTTCTCGGCCAATACCGTGCACAGGAATCCGCATTTCGCCAGAGTCGCCGAAGCGAGACACGTTAACTGATGAGACGCCGAATTAACGTGTTGCTGTAACATCAGGCGGCTGAGTATCACACGGTTTGTCGGTGTAACATCGTATCGTTTAATTAATTAATTCTTTAATTTACTTATTAGTTAATTACTTCATTCAACGTATCTCGCAAGAATTTTGCGTATGTATTTTTACGCCTTTCGCCTTATAAAACGGGAGTTTCAAACTTAATTACGCACAAATTTACTTTTGAGTCCTTAATCCGCCACGTTCCGATCCGCTCGACTTTCGTCGTCGTCTTGTCATTTTCGTTCTAATTGATATTTTTTAAGCTTGAAATGTGGGAATTCGAAATACAATGCCTAAATAAGATATTTATGATGTCAGGTCATGGAAAATGATTTGGGTTTAAACTAAATTTATTATTATAAGAAAAAAAATATTTTCGGAAAAAAAAATTCCAAATAGTTTAGCAAACGCGATTTAACGAAAAGCAATGTTCGTTCGTGTCCAACGGACACCTGCTTCAAGGAAACGAAAAATAGTATACCATGTGAGAACTAGAAAATCGAAGAACGTTTAGGCGGTCCATTGGACCGGAATGTGCGGAACTAGGGTTAACAAAGTAAATAATTAATTAACTTACATTGCAACTGTAGGACCAGGAGCCTTAATTACTCGATTAATTCGGCGGCTTTTTTTAGAAACGTTACCTTTTTCCGCCTGCTCTTGCTAGCCGGCGCCGGCGGCCCCTCGATCATAAGGTCGGGCGGGTTAGCCAAGAGCTCCTCGGCCAGCTGTACACCGAGAATGCAGGCTTCCCTCGTGTGACCGTGAGCGTAGAGTCCTTCCGCCCGCGAGAACAGGATGTCCCACGGGTCCTCGATCTTCTTCAAGTTGTCCAAAACCGTACCGATGTCCGGTGTGGCCGTGGCATGGGTATTGCTGTTCACGTATTTGCTCGGCAGGCCACTGCTGCTGGTGACGGTTTTCGGATCGTAGTAATACACGTGATACTCGTCACCGGAAGGACTATCGCTGCTGGACGAGGAGCTCTCATCCTTGAACGGTTGTCTGGCCTCTTTCTCTTGGTCAGACTCCTGTTCACTTTTGGCGGCGGTGTCCTTGGAGAGCGCCGACTTGTCGCGGTTCTCCGGGAGATTCATCCTACTATCCTCGCATGCTGCTTTGTTATTACTACTGTCGTTACTATCACTATTAGTCTCGGACGAGGCGTTTGAGCGGGGATTGTCCGAGCCTTGAGCATCTTTCAGGCTGACGTTGCTGTTAGAGGACGATTCGCTGCCACCTCCCTCCTGAACACACAATGCGCGGCGTGACGCGAGGAGAACAAAGAAGTGAAGCAACGAAGCGACGATTGACGTTCATTGCGAAATGAACACGAGCGTCGGGAAAATAAACGGAGGAAAATGAATGAGGGGAAAAAGGAGAAATCCAGATAGCGCAGCGGTGGATAGGAGGTTTATGTAGAGAATTCATCTTAACGAGTATTTAGAAAAGTTAGACAAGTGGTCTGAGGAATTTTTGAAGAATTAATCGCAGTCAAATTCGTCTTGATGTATTCCTCAAAAGTTCATTATTTAACGAACATTTCGCGACTCGGTATTCTAAATACTTTGAAAATTCGTGAGGAATCACGAGCGTTATTTTGTCACAATTACTTCTTCATCAATACACGTTTGTGTTACTTTTAATGTTTCGCGCGTGTGTATTTTAATTCTATCTGATTTTTGTGCAATTTTCTGAATCGCTCTCTTCTTTCACGTGGTTGAAAGCTGAGTGTATTTTAATTAATTCATTTGGAGAGGAGGATTGTTACCTACCAAACACTAACAGTAACGTTACATCAATATTATAATTTCCTGTTAACAATATAATTGTTACTCACAATATGTATTACATATAACATTTATACTGCTGAATGAAATTATAATATTAGTGTAACTTTTTAAAATCAACTTTTACTTGTTACTCTTCGAGTTGGTGTGTTTACAGGAAAGGGGGGGGGGTATTTCGTATTCCCCTTTCTGTTCTTAAAAACACCATTCCCCTTAAATTAATAAAATACGCGTGTGTTGGTATGAAATGATTCTACGTGAATACACGAAGAAGTTCTCGAGAATTCCAATCATGATGCATGCAACGTCCTAAATCATTCTGACCGTATTCTTCCATAGATTCCTAAAGAACGACAACACGGAACAGGAGAGCACATTTCGGGAGTACTTGAAGAATTCGCCGTGCTATTTGAGAGAAATCACCTGCGAGTCCGTGTCGCCGCAGTTGTTCAGCTGAGCGCAACCTTGTCTGACGAGGACGACTTGAGATTCCGTTATGTCGGGAATGTCGGTGTCATTCTCGCAGAAGCCCTCGGAGCTGACGCTGCTGCGATTCCCGTCGCCACCGCCGCCAGCGTTCCGCGAGCACAGAGAAAACTCACGCGGATTCAGCCGTCGCCGGTCCAAGTAACTGAATTCAACCAGGCCGACGTTCAACGGCCGTCTGTGGTGGTGATGCGAGATCGGTGGTTGGTAATTCAGCACAGCCGAGCTGGAATTGACCTGGAGAAGAGACCCGTACGTCGGGTCGCGTTACGTAAGCGAGGCCAGCGAGAAAGAGAGAGAGAGAAAGGTAGAGTTCGTTGGAAAAGGAAGCGGCGATACCGACCTGATTGACCTCCGTTCTCGTGTCGCCGGCGTGTCGGAAGCAGGTGAAGGGACAGTGATACATGGGATTGCTACCAGCGGTGTAGGTGATCCCGGGCAAGATGTACTCGTCCCAGTCCAGGTAGCAAGCCTCCAGCGCCGGTTTGAAGCCGGTGAATACCGCAACATCGTGTTTCAGGGAAGTTTCCTTCTGCGTGCCACTGTTGTTCCTGTTGTGCGAATTATGCGACACGGAACTGCCACGGCTCTTGGTGACCTACGACGACAGGCGAGTGACTCGTTAGAGAACCGACTCCGACTGAGACGATCTCTCACCACATGTCGCCGGAGCGTACAGTGCGAAGCGAAACGGTTTGGATGCACTGAAGTTGGTAGCGCGACAAACTATCACGATTGAGAGATGAACTAAGCAAGTGCACGTGTACTACGGCTGTCACGTCGATTCTCAATCCGATGATAGTCCGTTGTAACTCCTAATTTCAATGCGTCTAAATCCTTCCGCTTCCCTCTGTACACACCGCGGCATGGATATTCCCTAGATCGAAAGTTACGCGGCTTCAAGCTTGTGCGTGTATGCATAAGGTCGTAGACCGCATAGATGGAGAAAATTACGCGACTTCCTGTACGTAACCAATGAGAAAATCGAAAATCGCATAAGTAACTCTAATTATAATTCTAATTTTGACTTTATGCGCGTAAATATGTAAGGTTGAAAGTCGTGTAATTTTTTATCCAGGGAATGGCAGGGCATACATGTACGGGAGAGGACAGGACGCTCACTTTGTCTATGATCTTCAAGTGCCAAGTCAAGAATTGAGCATGCAGCATCTCGCGCTCCGCCGGTGAGAGGCCGGGATTCAACGAGGCTAATCGCCACAGCACGACGATCTCGTCGCAGAGGGACGAGCACGCGTGCTGGGAAGCGTGGACGTTGCTGTTCATATTATGCTTGCCGCCGTATCCGGTGCCGTTGAGCAACGCAACCTTGGTGTTGAACCACCAGACGAGGATCTGCTCGCAGGCCATGCACTCCTCCGTGATGATCTCCAGAAGAGGTATGGCGTTACGGTCATTCCGCTTGAACATCTCGCGCACTATCGAGAGGAGGTTCCACATGCCCTCGGGCTCGCGGCCTCTCAATGGCCGCAGCAGCGATGCCCACTCGGCAGCAGCGGGTGGCGCCGTGGTGCTCAGGTAATTAACGTCGCTGAAAGATGGCGGAATGAAATAACGAGTCAAATCGCGACTACGTATGTACGGACGTGATGATAGCCTCGACACGTGAGGTTCTACTCTTCTGAAGTTTAGCAGCGTACAGTCGGATACTTAGTGCTCCGGCGCCCTTATTCCGTACCTTTTAACATACGCGTTACAAATCTTTGCGCAGACAAAACGTATTATGCAAAACGTATTACAGTTACAGAATAAGGACGCTGATCCCTCGCTCGTCTTGTTTGAAGACCGTCAAAAGCGAGAAAACGCATGCCTAAAATTCTTGCGAAACACGTCGGAAGGGATGAAAGGATATGTAAAAGCTCGTAAAAGAATGACGATCGATCGTAATCGATTGAGAACATTTTTTAAATATTTCGGAAATTCTGAAACTTCCGAAACTTTTTCCCTTTTACTCTAACGATCAATGAATAATTTGAAAATTAACACGACGCATGCGATCTTCCTTTTTAGACTATCTTTTCTCGTGATTTTGTTACGTTAATTTCACGGTTACTTAGCGATTGTTAAGGTAAATGGGAAATTTTCGGAATATTTTACAAATATGCTCAATCGATCGCAAAAACATATGATCAGTTTATGAAAATGTTCTTTTATTTCAACATATTCCGCAAGAATTTTAAGCACACTCTCTCATTTCTGACGTCATTAATTAAGATAGCTGCGGTGAGGAAGTAGGAGCTATAAAGGTCATAAAAACTTCACCTCGACGGGTTTTGCAACGCATCCTATAACCAATAGAAAAATATGTCTCCCGAGAATTACTAAAAAAACAAATTATCCTATTAGATACAGGATGCATTGTAAAGCTGATCAAAGTGAAGGTATCGCAATTCTTAAAAGCATACAAAAGCCAGTGAGCTTGGCGTCTGTCCACAATATTCACCTGAACACTATGGGAGCGGGCACGCAGAATTTGATGAGGATCTTCTTTATGTTATCGTGTAGCGTCTTCTCGTCTAAGTACCAGGACGTTTGATCGTGAGTCGAGGCTCCTGCAGTCGGATCGGGCGCTCCGCAATAAATGTTGATGGCGCTCGGTTGCATCGACAACAGTTCGTCCAGAAGCCGTTGAGCAGTAGGTAAAATCTGCTGCGGCAATTCGCTGATGAGGTACTGGGCGAACTTTTGCAGTTGCTCTCGATGTAGTCTCGACAGGGATTCGCTGACCGGTGCCCTCAGACATACTTGCGTTGACTGGAAGAAAGTGGCATTGAAATCATTGTCTCTCCGCGGAAAAATATAGAAAAACATGATAAAAATAATAAAAATATAAGGAAACAATACAAATATAATCAAAATATAGTTAAAAGCATGAAAAAAGAATATAATAAAATATAAAAATACAAAATATTATATATATATATTGGCCTTCTTATACCGTAAAAAAAAGATCAATCAAAGCAATTCAAGTCGAGATAAACGAACTCAATTTCAAGGTTGTACGTAGCGAACCAATGGCCCCGATTTTTCTTCAACAAAAGTTTTGCGTTCTTTTAATCTCTTGTTTGTAGACAACTTTAAAATTTAGTTTATTCAAGCAAACACGAAATAGACCCGAGACACTATTTTGATCGTAATTGTCGCCTGATTTACTCAATCTTCCATCAGAGGTGGAATTCCTCATATTATGCAATTAGATGAACGTTTTAGCGGCCGAAAGAACATCTATTTTACACAAGTACGTTCCAGTTTCGTTAACCCTTACCCTTGTCTACATTTCCGCCGCTCAAATTCCTAGATCAAATTCCCAGATCGTGGATCTGACTCGACTGCAATTTGCGCGGCAAAATTTGCAACAACCCTAAGACTTGGTTCTTCTCGCCCGATTGCCTTTTTTTCTTCTTTCTCAGTGTTACGTTAGTAATTTTTCCGTACCATGTGTATCCTGTGCAGACATACGGCTACTACGTGCGCGCACCAGTAGGCCGTTGAGGAGCAGGTGCAATTGCACGACGTGATTTTCCGTCGATCGAAGGTCACGGCGACGTTGAACTGAGGTCGCCCGCCGTTCGGCACCATTTGCGGATTCACGCTGGCGTTCAGGTGGAATCCTGTTTCAGACGCGCCGCAAGGATGCGATTAGCGTGAGGTCAGCATGAGAGACCAAATCAGTTAACACATTGTTGACCTGCCGTTTTCTACATCCGCCCCCAATATTTATCGCCGGGCCCTTGTTTCGGCCGCTGTCAACTCGCGGGCCGAACAGCAGGCGCTCGACCGACAATGGAACGCGAGTTTCCCCGTGAACGGTCGACAATGTGATGAACAAACCCAAGTAGAAATTGGACCTTGTGGATGTCTAGCCACAAAGTAACTTCATATCTTATAACGTCGCTACCAGCCGATAATGTAACGCTTACTTCTTCTAGTAGCTAAATAATGGCTAGATAAATAAGTGAGCTGTGATGAAACGAGAGAAATTATATAGTGACGAAACGAGAGAGATTATAGTTACGAGATGAGAAATCATAACTAGTTATTAAGTAAGTTATTAAGTAGTTATTAAGGCAGATAAGCACGCTCACTTCTGTCCTCTTAAGACTTTTATAGAATAACGTTATCTCTCAATTTTAATTCGCCATCTCATTTTCAAACGCTACTGGCGAGTATACAGTAGCTAGATAATAAATTATAAATAATTAAGCTAATTATACATTTTTTAATAAATAGCGCCATCCATTCTGTCATATCTGACACGTAAAGGTTAGACAACGGTTATATATTACAAAAGCGATTTTGCATTTTTTCTACCAGCTAGCTACCAAATTTTGATTTAAGCTGACTAGATACATTTCTACTCGGGAACGATGTAACGAAAAATGCCTCGTCACCGGGGCGGCTGCAAACGCACAAGGTGTGTATCTACGGTCTTACCGATTTGCAAAGGCTCCTTTACGCTTCTAGACCGGAATAGATGCTCTCCGCGAAGGAACTCGTCGGCGCTGCCGTTCGCCAAACACGAGTACAGCCGTATGTCCTCCTCGTTGTCGGGAAAGCTCCAGAAGGCGATGCGCAGCTGGAGCTGTTCCGGCACCGGCGGGTAGAAATGCTCCACCAGCTCGAAGGGGATGTGAGAGGCGACGCATCGCGCCGCTAGTTCGCACAGGGTCGGCACCGGCTGTCCGTCTGTAGAAAAGCGAGATATAAATAAATAAATAAATATATATCGATCATAATAATGTCTCTCCTCGAGAAATTCGTCAGTGATTGCTCGCGCGACCGATAATTCACGGATAATTCACCACCGTCGGCCGTTGAACACGCACGACTCCCACACTTTTTCTTTCTTTCCCTTATTTTCCCAACCACCACGTGTGCGAGGCGGGCTCGCTTATTGCACAACTGGAAAATAATTGCGCGCAGCGGCGCTTCGGCCCGTCCTCGATATTACGACCGGGCTCGTGCAGAAAAATAGTTTGTCGCGAGTTGGCCCCGTGACAGCGATATTTTCTCGCGACCAGTGAGTCGCGGAACACGCGNGGGGGGGGGGGGGGGGGAGGCGACAGGTACGTAACTACCCCCAATCCTCGCGATAACAATCAAGAGCGCACTTTGCAAGCTCTCGCGAGTTGGCGTGTCCATCGTGGCCGATTTTTCTGAAAGATAAACTCGATTGGCGCGACGCTTGGGAAAAAAAGAGGGAAGAAAAAAAAAGGGCCCGGAATTACCGTCGATTTTCGCAAAATCGCTCGGAAGCGTCACCCTTCCCCCCCCCCCAACTCCCGTGCGCGAAACTCGATACTTCGGTGCGACAGACAGCTTGTCTTTTCGGAGAAAATATTTTTTTCTCTTTCCGATTCGAAAGAAAGTCGGAGAGAGAGAGAGAGAGAGAGAGAGAGAGAGAGAGAGAGAGAGAGAGAGAAAGATCAGACGAGACTGCAGAAAAAAAATTAGTATCAATTCAAGACTTGCATTTTCATATACAAGACGTCCGATAACATTAATACAAGCATTCGTGTGCAGGTAGAAGGGGATTAAGCTAATAAAAAAGTTACGCACCATTATTCAAAAATCGCAATAGTTAACCAGGAAATAATTATTTTGCATGAGCTAATAAGAGCACGAGAAACGATAGACCGAACTCTATAATAAAACAAAAATAAGTAATTCCTCGTTAACTATTACTAATTTTTTTTCTATATATAAGTCTTGAATCGGTATCAATTTGTTTTTTCGTGTGAATCTGACGATTCAACGACGAGTGTTGTGCAATCATTTCCACGATACCCGTGAATGAAATTTCACGTCTCAATTCGGACACTCATCTCCTCGTCTCTCTCTCTCTCTCTCTCTCTCTCTCTCTCACTCCTCTCGCAGAAGGGCATGTTTCTGTGACTAACAACGCGCGTGGCATTAATGAGGAACAATAACGAAAGCAGCTCATTAACAACTTCAAACAGCCACGCGGATAATTACGGACGCTAATACGTTTATGCACGTCCTGTGTGTGCTCGTCGCGTCAAATACGAGGCGCCGCCGCCGCTGGTCTCTAAATGGCTTCAATCGGGACACCGTTCGCTCGCGCGTGCAATTATAATAGTCCCCATAATAGTAGCGTTAAATCGTGACGACGCGCGAACGTGACATCGACAAATAATTTCTCCGTCCGCTTGGGACATCGTCGCGAGCAAAAATACAAGGGTAAATCAACAATCATTATTCACGCTCCGTAAAATTGATTGTGAAAACGGTGAAAAAATTTATTAGCGTTGTATTTTTTATCATGGAAACATCCCCTTTGATCTTCGGTGCGCTTAGTCCAACGTGTCGTGAGTTCCCTTATTTCTTCGGGAGAAAAATCCACCGCCAGCTTACACGATTCGCGTAACATCGTGTAACATTAGTCCCCGCAATGAGAGAAAACTTTTCGTATTTGTAACTGTGATCGCATAAGTGAAAGAAGTCGGCGGGAACGAGGATATTCGCCTCTCGATGCGGATGCGAGAGGGAATTTCACGTGAGCCCACGCTTAATCAAGTTTGGAAGCGGCGGGAATAATTCGGATAATCTCGCGAAAACGATACGACGATTGGCCGTGTGCGCGCACTCGAGAGAGAAAAAGAGAGGGTGGAGTCCTTCGTTAGAGATATTTACAATCAATGGATATCAATCATCGTTATTCGGCGTCTGTGCGGCCGAAGTAGAGGCGAAAAATTTCACGGCGCCTCGTATATGCGAAGCTTCATTACAAAGAGAGAGGGAGAGAGAGAGAGAGAGAGAGAGATACACGAAGTCGGAAAAGGGGATAATCAACCGCCGAAGGGAAACGAGGGAGCAGCGGATTTGCGAATCCTGACTCTGTGGTACGTCCCGTCGCGGTAATGATCTCAAGTTTCGCAGGGAAATGTTTCTCTTCCCTTCGAGTCGAAATTCTGATGCTCCTCTGACGCTCTCAAGGATAATCTGCGATGATACTTAGATGATCTATAGACCAGCAAAAACCTATTTTAACGAAGCCACATTTGTTATCTTCCCTCTTTCGAACTTTCGATTCTACAGATTAATTTAATTCCAATGTCGTTGAAGAGCTATAAATGCACCCTGATTGGAACAACTTGTTTCGGCGCTGAAAACGGCGAAAATGGAAATTAAAGACACACCGTGATGATCGAAGTAGAAGTAAGTTACATCGTCAGAATTGAACCTGCCTTGTCATCTTAGCTCCCGTTGTGTCGTCGAATTAAAGGTTTAACGGGGCAGCTCAACGTGGTCGAAATTTCCATTCGAATCCCCCCCCCCCCTCCACACACACAAGCATACTCTCTCTCTTTCTCTCTCTGTCGCTGGCGGTAGGATTACATTACCGATACAGTTGAAGTATCATTTTTCCAGCGCCGGAAGGGCAGTACGAAGCAACAGTTACCGCGGAATATTACTCGACGCTTTATCGATCTCGCCGCGGCCGGCAGGGGCGCGAGAGTTTGAGTTTCAAACAAGGACGGTATGGGGTAGCATCGGCTATTTTCCCAGAGAGTAAGACCATGGACGAATCGATAGCGGAAAATACATTTCCCGCTACCGTCGCTGCCGGGCGTGTACGCGTGCACATACGGCGCATATCGGCTGTGTGTGTGTGCATACGCGTACACAGGCGGAGGGAAGTACACACGCTCTGCATATTTATGATTAACCTTACGCGGAATACAATGCAGCGTACCGGGAAAACACATCTCGCGCCTCGTACTGAAAATAGTCGGCCGAGTTAATGAATGGACGTTCTCGCGAACGCGAACACGCGTTACGACACCGCGTAAACACGCTTTTACCGTGCGCGCGCGCGCGGGCGTCCCCCGCGACGACGACATTCGACCACGCGGAAATTCGCGCGGAATTTCCAACAACCCGCCGCGGCGCAGCGGTAATAATAGCGTAACTCGCGCTCGCGCGTGAGCGCGCAAAGGGAAAATACCGTTAAATGAATAAAAAGCGCGCTTCTCCCTCTCGCCTTCCACCCCGGGTTCTTCTTCCTCTTCGTGCGCGCGGGGACCGTAACGAGCTTCGCGGTCGCGGTTTTGCCGCGCGATGTAATTTCCTCCGGTTTCAACGAAAGCTGCGGCGCCGCCGCCGGGAAATTCCCTCGGATGGTCGCACGCCGGCTCGTCCAATCTAGCGTCGAGCACCGACAATTTGCAAAAATTTCCATCGCGGCCGTGTTGCCTTTTTTCACGCAGAGTTTGCCCGGATCGAACGGAAAGAGAGAGAGAGAGAGAGAGAGAGAGAGAGAGAGAGGGAGAGACAAGCGGTGAAAGAGGATAAAAGAGGAGAGAGAGAGAGAGAGAGAGAGAGAGGCAAGAGAAGGAGAGAGAGCGCTATCGAGTGTCTCGATTTAGCGGCGATTGAGTCGCCATTGGATTTTGCGAAGCGCCATCGTTCGTCCGCCATATGTCGTGACATCGCGACCTCTTCCGCCGTTACGATCACGGGAAAAGACGTGATGGGGGGTGGGGGGGAGAGAGAAAGCAGAAGATATCCCGCTTCATTGAAAAAAAAAGGGAGGAAGGGCACGAAAGAGAGAAACAAATCACGAGCAGCGGCAGTGGATATTTCAATTTTCCGCGGAAGTCCGACGTATCCGATGTATCCGCGCGAGCTGCATCGTAAGCTGTCCGCGATTAATTAAAGAGATTCCAGGTAATATCGGAAATATCCCGAGGGCGGGATCACGCAGCGGCTGGAAGGACTGCATAGACGGGATGCGCTCGAGATGCGTTATTAAAATGCACTTTATCGCGAGCGGAGGCTGCGAAGAGGGTGCGCGCGTCGGAGAAAGGAGGAGGGGGAAGAGCGGATGCGCGAACAAACATTTCAACGAGTCCGCGAAGCGAAAGCGGCGACGCTACGGAGAGCGATGTTCGGTCTCCGCAGTCCGGATACTCGGCAATCAAATTGAAATTGAATCAATAGAAATTGAATTTCCATTAATAATAGGCCGCGCGATAACGTCATTTCCGCGCGGCGCGTCCGAGAACTCGCGTGAGAAGTTCTCTCACTCTCACTCTCTCTCTCTCTCTGTCTCTTTTATTCTCTCGTATTCATCCTCCACGGATGAGCGCGGTCGCAGTTCACGGATACACGGCAAACATGATCGGCGCGCGATAGGATAATCGAACTGTCGAGCTTAGCAATCGTGTTGGGGAGACCGTCGTATCTTCAGTGCATAAAAGGACCAACTCATAAATTTCATATTTATTGAGCAAAATTACGTATCTATACTTTTGTTTCATTACCTAAGTAATGAATGTTGCTTCGAAGCGAAGTTAAGGTAAACGTACATACACGACATTACAAAGATGAAAATGATTAATTTTCTCATTAATGCCGATATAAAGTAGCACGTTGGTCCCAAGGAACACGTGTGAAAAGTATCAGCTTGAGTTGCAAACATTTCGAATATTCTTGAACAGCCAATATTTTTCTAATCGCACGGGCAGTTAGATGACACTTCAATGTGTGCGTAGCGCAAGTTAGACCGAATTCTTATCAAACTCATTTCACCTTACGACTTCCTTAAGGCATCTTCACCGCGACTTCGGCCGCTGCTGTTCGAGCGCCCGAAGTCGTGTAGTCGCGAAAGCACACTTCGCTATTGCTTCGCTATCATCACCAGGCGAGAGCGCGTTTAAGGACTCGAATTATGCTCGTAGCGCTATCAGTGCCGCTCGCACGGAAATTTCTCATAATTTCCCAAGACACAACATAAATTCCGATTATAATACCCAAAGTTACCCCAAAATAGCTTGTCCTACTACCGACCGGTATTCATAGTCGGATCTTATATTTAGGACCGTCTTAAGTTCAATTTCAGATGTTTCGTAATCAATGAAATGAACAACATCTGAAGGTAAACTTGAGATCTTAAATATAAGATCGGTAATATGGCAGTAAGTAATATAAAATGGCAAACAAAAGTAATTTTGGGGGGGAACGTTGGGGACGACCAAATGCAGGATCTATTTATGTGTCCCATTTAGAATCGTACGTTTGAAATTATATTACGCGTTATGTCACTTAACATTTTTAATTAAACGTCTGATTTAAAACGTTTAATCGTGTTAAATTATAAGTTAACATGCGCAATCGTGTTAAATGGCGCGATTTAAAACAGCAAGAAATGTGTGAGAGAAGTCTCAGCTGAGGTAACAGGCTTGGATTTGCACAAACGGTAACCACGCGTGCGGGCGCGCGATATTTTCTTGCGCGGCGTGATCGGAGGTTACGCTGCTGAAATGCTCCTTTGTCGAGAGGGGTCGTCGCGGAGGAGGTCTGCGAGCTTCCAACGTGCCGAGCACGCATCGACGCGGAGCTTATTTTCTATGTAAATGGAAGTTGAATCACCGCCGAGTATGCACTCTCTCTCTCTCTCAGCTCTGTGCGCGCTCACCAGGCAGCAGGGTTATCTTTTAAATTCCTTGAAATACAATCCCGACAGGGAACGGATAAAATTTGCATCTAATTCCGAATTCGCCTTATCCGCCTCGCCTATTACACGGCACGTTGCGCCGTTTGTACCGATTCGCAATATGCAACACTCTCTTTCCCCCTCCGCCCCCCGTCTCTCTCTCTCTTTCTCTCTCTCTCCCGCCTACTCTCCCTGCGGAGAAATACTTTTCGTTTTATCTCCGTTGGCATTCGTGCCCGGTTTACGGCTGAACGCGGAGTAATGTTGCGCGGATTCATAAAAAGAATCGCTATACGCAAAATGTTTTATAATTCCGCACGCCCTGTCATGTACATGCGCGATAAGCCCTGTTATTTCGCTGTCTGAATCGCGGGGCTGCGAAGGTACACACGCGTTGGATGATGCACGCACAAGTGGGGGTCGATATATGACGCGTCTCGCAGACTAAGCGCGAAATACGAGTCTCGGCAGGGCGGCAGGACGGAAACTTTCCCCACCCTTTCGCCTCCCCCCCTCCCCCTAAAGCCTTTATTTTCGGCCTAGGTGAGAATCGCTATTTCATCGGTAATCCCGAAGGTAAATCCCGGAGAAAGTTCGGCCCGGGGAATAGCACACGCGAATTCCCCGCCCAGCGTCTTCTTATCTCGCCGAAGTAACGGCGGCGAGTTTTGCACACCGAGAAAAAAATAAATTGGTACTTTTGTAACTACAATCGCACAGGTGAGAAAATTACAGTCGGGAGAACTATGTTCCCAGCAAATGTTATACTATAGCGCCAGGGTGTGGTAAACAGAGATATCATTTTTCTCGTCGCCAAGTTTCCACTTCTCGTCATCGAGTTTTCATCTGATCCCTATTCAGAAATCGGGTTTTTTCTCGGTGTACTATTTTTTAGATTGAAACCAGAGAAACATATAGTTGGGTTGCCGAGGATGACTAATAATTTCGGTGGGATTTCTCTTAGTGCATGTTTCACGGTTAAATTTCGCATTGCGTTGAAACTCGCGACGCGGGAAGACACGAGAGAGAGAGAGAGAGAGAAATGGAAGCGTTTCGCGAATAACCCTTTCGACGCTGCCTGGATGATCCTTCCGATTTTATCGCCGAAATATTACATTTCTGGGTATTTAGGCGAGATTATATTAACGGGCGGCGAAAGAGAGAGAGAAAGAGAGAGAAAAAGGGAGGAAGAACGGTTGACCAAAGGAAGGGTCGGGAAAGTGATTACGCGCGGTAAGCGCGCGCGGCGTTTCAAAAAGGGTTAAGGGAATTTATATTCCGAGAGGACGATTGTGCTCGCCGGTAACCGTGACGCTCTCGCTTTTCGGGAGCGAAAAGCCCGTTCGTATCCGCCGGTTATTTTTGTTTCCTTGCAGACGGAATAGCGGGCGAACGAGCAAGTAGTACGGAAAAATGATTGGTGCCGACAGCCATTGTACAATCATGGGACATCAAAGCACCTCCCCATCGGCGTGTTGACCGGTAGAACATAGTAACGGTTCGTTAACCACCGTCCGCGCACGTTCGCTGCAAATTTTCAGCTCGTTCCCCGCGACGGTTTCCCCCCCCCCCCCCCC
>NW_014554738.1:932215-954741 GCF_001313825.1 Dinoponera quadriceps | reverse complement strand
CCCCCCCCCCCCCGCCGCGGCCAAATCGTCGATTCGTCCTCGATGAAGGATCGCACGGTGCCAGCGCACCGAGTGACCGTGAAAAACGCGATTGAATCGTCTTCCGTGCGGTTTCCCGCAGCGACGGTATTCTCGTTAAGCCCACCGATATCATCGACACACGAATATCCGGACGGAGCATTCGGCGAAAGCTAATTAGGGGTGAGGGGAAAGTTAGTCACGGCACTTCGGGTGGTTGCGCTCCTTCGAATCTGTTCCTGTGACTTTACAGCAAACGTTTGCAACGAATTGAAGCACCACTTTTGAAAGGTTCCGAATTAGCGGTCTTTCGCGGAATCGTTTCCCAGACACCTCAACGATCTCGAATCGCGCCTCACCCTAAAGAAGCGAACTGAAATGTTCACGAAACGTCGGGAATAAGTTCACGAAAGACTTGGCGCTAACTCGGAAGCTAAATAAAGTTATTATTATTATTACTATTGATTAGATTGTATTTTAGATTCCCGAGATTTACAATCGACTACAATCACAGAAAAATGTAGAAAGGCCAGTGAGAGCCAAGCGCGGTTGCTGGTGCGGATATATTTATTAAATTTATATGAGAGGATAAATATATTTAACAATGTAAATATGGCGCACCGCCATATTTGTCAGACTTCTCGAACGTACGGGGGGAAATTTACCTTCCACGTTAAACCGACCCTGTGTATCCCAATTATTAATATTAATAATCCTCAAATTTCTACAAATTATTAATTAGTTAAGCATTAACTGATTCTCTTGAATTGTTATTATTATTATTGTTATCATTACTGTTATTGACATTGTTTATTGATATTATTATTAACTTTATATGCACAATGCTACGATTTTTCGGTTAGAACAACAAGAAATTATGCTTGACGCCGAAACTACGATCGCAGTGACATTAACCACTTTTTTCCCCTCGGTGAAATGAACGGCGCGACGCTGCCTGTTGTTTCCGCGAGCTTCGAATTCGCGTCGATTCGCTCGCGAGCTGCATCACGCGGAATCGCGCGAGATCGATCGATAGGAGCCTCGAGTGCGCTCGGAGGGGGAGAGGGAGGGGGGGGGAATCCCGTTTCAGCTGTCATTTCGCGGAGCGGTTGTGCAAAGGAGCCGCGGATTTAATCCGGATGAGGAGTCGGCGACGTTTAAATACGTCNGGGGGGGGGGGGGGGCGAGTCGAGCGGGGAAATCGTAAGAACTTTTAACGTAATAAAGGGACTGACTCCGCTGACTCTTGTCTTGACGAGCCGGCCTAGAGTCGCGAAATGAAATAGCATTCTACCAAATGGCCAGGATATAAGGAGCTCGTAACTCAGCGCGAAGGGCGAACTTTGTTTTAATATGATAGTTTGCAACGTGACTCCGTTACGTTTTCGTTCTGCATCCCGCCCTCCGCCGAGGATTTCGCCGCGTCCAATGGACAACAAAGATGATAGGATGCGATACGACGACATGTCGATTCTCGCGCCGAAATCGAAAAATAGCCCGCGCAGGAATTTTCTCAGATTTTCGCACACGCCAGCATAGATTCCGACAGCGCTGCTCTCCAGTCACCGGAAGAAAAAAAAGTGAATAAACGACTGCTTCTTGGCACAAAAGGTGACAAAAAGTAACCTCTCGGACATGAAAATAGTGAATGCTTTAAAAGTAATGCTTTTTTCTCAAATTCTGAGAGTAACCAAGGCTATTTAAGCCTTAAAAAAAAAACTAACGCTTACTTTTACTTTCCCGGATTTATCTTTGGATAACTTAATATCGAGTTCTTTTCACAGCACGGTTTGAAAAGTCATAACAAAGAATAAAGAAGACCAAGGATATGAATGATACAAGTACGTTTTCGGAGCGGTTTTATTAAAAGAGACCGCAGAAATGCGTATAGAACGTCGATATTTTGCAAATTTAACGGCAGGAAAAAATAACTGCAATGATCTATTCTGAATGACAGTTTTTTTTAGTAACATGTGAGGAAAAAATTTATCACAGGTAGGAAAGGTCGGTTTCCGATACCACGTTCTTAAATTTTCGCGATTTTTACGGTGCTCATGAAAAACGAGAAGACGAAACTTGTAGAAATATTGTAAAAATATTACAAGATCATTGATCACCTAATTTTTCCAGAAACTGATGTGTAAAATACATAATTTCTGATAACTGTTGAAGTATAACTATCTGTAGAGATTTGGTAATAATATTATATACGCGCTATCATGTTTCCGCGCCTTTTGATTAGATGTTTATGTTTACCACTTAAAATCGTAACGTTACACTTCTGACCAGAATCCACGTAGATTTCCCAACTAGGGACCACAATTATTTTGGGAAATCGGACTAGAGCCCAATTAGATCCCAAGAAATTTTCTACGCGGGACTGAGCGATAATATCACTGAATCATTATGTCGTCGTCCTCGCTTGACCCGAATTCCCCGAAATGACTTTTGTAGACGAAGAAGCCAGTGCGCGTCTGGCCGACGTGTGCCCGATCGGACGGCTCGGTCGAATTTTCCATTTGCATAGAGACGGGGGGTGGTCACGGTTCGACGGCGGTCGGTTCAGTAAATGTGGTATTTAGATCGGCTCGTTTGCGAGCGGACGGACGGCTTCGGAAAGCAAGCGGAAGTTTGAGACTCGCTGCACGAAAAGCCACNGGGGGGGGGGGGGGAGTGGACCACGCGTAGATTTTTCGGCGGAAATCGAAACCGCGAGTTGCCCCCTCGGGGTTATAAATTGGGAGAGAGAACTTTTTGGGAAAAGAACGAAAAGAACGTGGGAGGCTGCTCCTTCCTCGCGGCGCTCGAAACTCGACTGATGCGCGTCGTAAGTGGATTACTCAACTTTCCGCCTTGATAAACTACAATTGAAGTTTGCGTCCCCCCTCCCCCTCGCCCCTCCCTTTCTCTCTCTCTCTCTCTCTCTCTCTCTCTCTCTTTCGTCATGCTTTCGCACAACGCAGCGCGCGCAAAATCGCAAAAAATACCGCAGGAGGAAAGTAACATGACGTAACGGAAGCAGCATACCGTAATCCTGTTACTCACTGACAAAGTGCATCCCGCTCCTCGTACGGGTGACTCTCTCTCTCTCTTTCTCTCTCTCTCGCTGTTCGGCTCCGCACCGTGCGACTTTGCCGCATAATTTGCGATCGAGCGTAATTGGCCGCTTCGTTAATCCGTCGCGCAACGAGATAACACTAAAGACCATCGGCCTTACGGGATTTAGCGATGTAGCGTAGCAGAAAACTTTCGCCGTTTAATGACTTCCCGTCGGTAAATTTCGCATCAAACCAGTGTAGATGATAACTGCACAAGTATAGTATTTCTACAGAAATACGTAAATAATGTGGAAGGGAGAATTGCCAAATTGTACTACTTGAGGTATTTTTTTAATGTTTGCATCGCACAAAGAACACACGATGCAACTCAGTAAAGATTCAGTTATGTATTTTATTGCTCATTTATTTCACATATTTATTACATATCGCACTTGTATTTCATAATTATAGAAAAATGATGAAGTACGATTTAGGTGATTAGGTTACGCGTTAAGCAACTCTCCCTCTACTTCATTGCAGATTTATGTATACAGAGTGTTCCACGAGGAGAGATCAATATTTTGGGAGGTGATAGTATCGAGTATTTTAAGCAAAAATGTTCATATAAAACGACAGACATCAGTATGTTGAACAGCCGTCACATACTTTTGGGTTAGGCCACTTTGAATAAAAAAGGTCCTTTACCGTTTTACAAACAACACGTAAATTTCTGAGTTATTAATTAAAGAAGATTTTACACATGGCCATTTTTAGTCACTAATACCTCCGAAACAAGGTCAAAAGGAACATACGTTCATATGAACATGTTTGCTTAAAATGATCGTCACTGTCACCTTCCTGTGTCACAGCAAACGACCGAAAATAGTCGTATATCGTCAATATTACCTTTCTTCAATTACCTCCGGGCCCCTCGGGGTTTCGTGATACTTACGAAAATTTACCCAAGGCCGAAAGTCTCCGTTATTACCTCATCGGTGCGTCGTCCGTCGATCTTTCACGCGATCGATCGCGCGTACAACGCGGCGGCAACAAATTGCTGAATTCCAGACGACTGCGTTCGCTTTAGCGCGGAATTTCTCCGGATTAAAAGTTTCCCTTAACGCGAACTTTCCTGACTGTATCATGAATTAAATATGATTCACGAGGCAGTCAACGTATTACAAACTTTCCTCCTCCACGGATAAGACGAAGGGGGAGGAGGCCTGGATAGAAAAGTCTTTCCGCGAACTACCTTAAATCACTGAGGGTTGAAGTTTCTACTCCCCCCTCTCCCTACCCTCTTTCTTTCTCTTTCTCTCTCGCGTGCAATCCATAGACAACTTCCGCGCTTATAGATCGTGCACTCGTTTAAATACGCTGAACTTTACGCTTTCGTCGCTGTTGGAACGCCGAACGATTATTAATCGTCGCAGAAATATATTTCTGCCGCCGGCGCCGGAGTTCGTTAAGAGACGCGACCGGAGTCCGCTCGAGCGAGAAAAAAGGACGTTCACAGACGAGACGTTGTTTTCTCCTCGACCTTGTTGCTCACTTTCTCTCTCTCTCTCTCTCTCTCTCTCTCTCTGTCCCCGTTCTCTCAAGTTGCAAATTACTTCATCATCACGACGGATCCTCGGTCGGAAAGTCGGGGACAGAGTGTAACAAATATAGACACAAAAGGCATCTTGTGAAAAAATACCGCTAAGCAAAAATATCGAGAAATTCTTCATCTTCATGTAATTTTAACCCTTTGCACTCGAGGGCTCCGGAGCGGAGCCATTTGAAATTTGTCTTCAAACTCGAGGGCTCNTTTGTCTTCAAACTCGAGGGCTCCGCTATGGAGACAATGCAAATAACTTTCAGTTCATAACATAAGGACAAAGACAAATCGTAAAAACTATTGTGTATATGATATTCCGCTCTTGCTATTTGCCTTGTCTCCATAGCAGAGCCCTCTTGTTTGAAGACAAATTTTAAATGGCTCCGCTCCGGAACCCTCGAGTGCAAAGGGTTAATAACAAAAAATAGTTCGAGAAGGAGAGACGAAGGAATGTAATAATGCGTTTACTATTCCGGAGCAGAGTCTAAGTGCCCTAAAGGTTTTGCATTTAAGCACGCGCNCCACCCACCCACCCACACACACACACTACTGCCCATTTTACTCGGGCTTTAATCCTTTTTTCAAATTCCGCAGCAGAGAAGAGAGACACTTTTTCGATTACAACCGCGGGCATTAACCATTGTTTTCCCAACGAGAGCCCAACCCCTTTCTCTTCACCTTCCCGCCACCCGCCGTTCTCCTCATTTGCGTAATGCCCCTTGTTCTCGCTCATCGTCGTGACGCGCACGAACGTTTTCATCTCCCCTCCTACCCCCCGTTGTTTCCGCTCTTTCAGCAACGAGGCCCATTTTTCGCAGTAAGGCGCGTTGTTATTCTCAATTTTCGCCGATGAGCTTGCACCGATTCTGAGAAATCTTCCCTCATCAAAATTAATAAAATTCAGCTTCGCCATCCCGTCCGAACAGAATGTTCTCCAAGATTGGCAAAGATACAGCGTCCGATCGTGAAGGATCGACAGAACACTGGTTTGATTTCGCGCATTTTACGTAGCGCTGTCGAGTTTTCGAAACTCTCCAAATTTCTTCGAGTGGAATTTGATTCAGAACAAGTGAAAACTCAAAGCGATAATGAAAGTACTGCCGCTCGAAATCGCAAGAGTGAATTCTTCACTCAAACTTAGAGTGGATTCTGACTTCATACGGGCGAATGTTTCAATTGATTAGAACGAATACGTTCTTGTGACAGTAGAGTATATCAGATTCACTCCTCAGTTTCGAGTAAAACTAGTCACTCGACGATTCAGAGTGGAGAACTCATCCTCTGTACGTGCGAAAAGTCACTCGAATAACTCGGTAGCCACTCCGCTTTTCGAGCGAGATTTTAGCCCAAGAAATTTAGAGAGGACACGACTAATCCAGAGAGAGAGAGAGAGAGTCGAAACACTCCCTCGCCGGAGCTTCCGTCCGCGCGGCGCTTGATACACCCTGCAGAGCGCGTTTTATGCACTACTTCCTGCGGGAACGCACGGTGTACGACCGGTGTGCATTGCGCAGCGTCCCGTTAATTTCCACCTAAAATAACGGCGCTCTCACGCTTTGTTTCCCGGTTTACAATGTCCCCTTACGCAGTCCGCGCCGAGGTTTTTCCAGCTGGCACTGCCGCCGCCGCGCGAAACGCTCTCTTCTCTCTCTCTCTCTCTCTCTCTCTCTCTCTCTCTCTCTCCCGCGCGAGATATATCGCGAAAGTTGTGTCCTATAAAAATCGAAACTCCGACGTGCGTATAGTCGCGACGGGAAACGGTCGTATTAAAAAAATATCATTTTTCAACGTCGCGCGTGCGGTCTTTTTTATTCCCTCCGAGGACGAGGTTATCAGTCCGGGGGATTACGCCGGATGGATCTCTCGGACAAAGTTAATTTATATAGCGCGCCTCATGGGACAAATTAAGGAAGATTACGCCGAGGTATGCACATGCAAGGGTTCCGCTGCAAATTTGATCGTCACCGTCGGTGCATCGCGACGACGCAGTCGGTTACGTTATCAAAGGGTATTACTGACATTTCTCGCGATACATACCAGCTACGCCGCCCCGGAGAGAGAGAGAGAGAGAGAGAGAGCTTTTGCGCTCTTCGTGGATGACGATAGCATGCATGAGCTATTATTACAAAGGACCCTCGTAGGAAACGAGCCCTGCTCTCTCGAATACTCGGATCCGCTCCCGCCGGCACGCGTCGAGCGACGCTAATGAAATACCTTACGAATGCCGGGAATTTCAGGAAACATCGAGTGCCTTAATTAAAAGCGGTATTTAGCGCAAAAATATCATGTTGTCCCCTCACAGTGACTGCAACAACTTCGTAATGATCAATTAACGCTGCGACAGCGGGGGATGTTGGGGGGAAAGGAGGGAGGCGTGGCTGAAGATTGTCCCTTCGCCGGACGAAGTCTCGAACGTCGATGCGATAATGAATTCGAAACGACGAGAGAAGAAGGCACGATGTAATAGCAATAGTAGTCGTAGTAGTAATAATAGTGTAAGTGTGCGAACAAAATTTGGTCGATTTTACCTGGCTTTACAAGCCAAACACGCGTTCCGATTGAAGGAAATCTTCTGATTCTTATGAATCAAATTCGGTTCCTACATCCAGAACTTCTGTTTCTTCCAACTAAAACACGCTCGGTTTATTTATTACCAGATAAATTTAACCGAGCCTTTTTTCCGCGCAAAACACTGGGAGAACAAAATAATTATTATCATTAAAATTATGGCTGTTTCCGAAGCGAACTATATCTTCCTATTGTTCTAACAAGAAGATAGTATGTAATTGCATATAAGGTTATTACCGTTAATATTTACTATAAAAATAGTTTTGGCTACAATTCTTTCACTATGCAATTATAGTTGCAGATGCCAAACACTTTCTTTTTAGTTTAGCAACAGTGAATATAGCGAGTCCAGCGACTCGAAAAAACACGATTACAGTGCGATACATGTAAACGCGGAATGTAAGTCCGATAATTATTCGAAATTCTTCGCCACGGCGACGGGGTGAAATATGATGGCAGGACGAAACACGGATATACCCGACTTATACGAGACGGAGTGCGTGTCAACAGACGCGAAACATCGGGGCGCCTCTTTCCTTCCCTATGTATCTCGCGATACGCGGCGAAGAGAGAGAGAAAAAAAAGGGAAAAGAAAAATATAAAAGAAGGTAGGGAGAAAAAGTGTTTTTTCTCCCTGCAATTGCGATTGACATTTTTGTTCTACTCCGTTACCGGTCGTGAATTTCAGAACGCCTCCCCGGGGCTTTCGCTCTGAAAATGAATTTCACGTAGCGCAACCGCCGGTGCATCGACCCCGGCGATCGATATCTGCCCGGCAGCTCGAAAAGCGGCGCGAGGACGTATGAAAAGGCGCACCCGTGAGATTTCAATTTTTATCTTCTCCGTCCCTATAAAAATTGTTTATTCTCTTCCGCTCGTCCGGTGCGAGTCGGTGTTTGTCGCCGATAACTGCACCGACAGGCCAATTTTTTCACCAAGAGTTCCGAATCCCTCTCTCCTTCTCTCTCTCTCTCCCTCCCTCTCTCTCTCTTTGTCTCTCTCGCTTCCTCTTCGGCTAATTTTCGTTGCGTTGCTGTTCGCAACGCGTTCCGAAACCTTTATCTTGTGTCGCACATCGCATCAACATTATCGATTAATGTGTGGTAATGTTTTAATCTGTCAATAGATAATGAAATTTTTCTCACAGAGCATTTTACCCAACGTCACTCTAGCGTTTTTTAAATCGTTATATTTTCCTTCTATTTTATAATAGTGACTAAGAACAGAGAGAGAGAGAGAGATTTTTGAAAAATTCCTACCGACATGCAAGCGTTTCGCATTCACAAAATCCAGCAACATCCGGCTGAAATGATGATGTCGCTACCACATGTCACGCAAAGAAATTCACGGATAATTAATCCGACAATAATTGACAGGCCATTAACGCGGATTTACGCGGAGAGAGAGCGTAATCCGATATGTCTCAGAAACGCACGTTATTGACGCGAATCCTCCTTTTGTAGGATTATGGACGTCGCGCACTCGAGTCTTTCACGGATTGCCTCGATGGAGGTCCTTCCGGCGTGGAAGCGGCGCTTTCCGCAGTCGAGTGTAATACCAGCCGGCGAACCCTGTCCTTTCCACCGGCGAAATCGTGCTGGTCGATTTTTATCGAGGCCTCGGTGACGGCGGTATTGAATTTGCGGTCAAGCGAGATGGCTCTTCCGAGCCGGAGGTGGATTCACCGCGAGCATTATGGAAATAAAACGGCAGTATTCGGGAAAGCAGGCCGAATACGCCTGTTACCGGTGGAATCGATTTTCGTCGAGGTGTCCATCGACGGAGGAAAGAAATTTTGGCGGACTTTTATCGTGGTTTTCACGTGAGAAATCATTCGAGTTTTTTTTTTTTTTTCATAAACGTGTCGGACGAACTTCGCGAACAAAATCCGTCAGGTCGAGCGAGGGCAAATCACTGAAGAACCATTGATTCCATGCTGAGTAGCGTTTGAAAGCAAAAGTTCTTGGCCACAAACTCGAAATTTTAACAAAAATGATTTTCTATGTACAGAAAACGTCATCAAAAGAAAAAATTAATTATTTGTGAGTGATTAAATTTATCTTATTTTCCTCCTTCTCTCCCCTTCCCATTTGCTTTCCCGGTTAACATGGATCGTTAGAAAAGATTAGGCACACGCATTTCTTTCTTCAATTACAAACATACGCAGTCGAGAAAAATACGTTCCTGAAAATGGCCAAGGAATGGGTATTTCTGATATATGTGGGAGTGAGTTCCAGAGAAAGAGAGGAAGAGAACGAGAAATTTATTTATCGGAGTACGCTCGGGTGAAAACCCAACGTTTTCTGAGTCTGGTAAGGGAAAAAAGCGAAAATTCGAGAAATTTCGATCGAGACGACGCGCCCCCGTCGATTTTAAAAGGCAAGTGCTTTCCGAACGGCCGTTGGGGAACGCGCTATCTACCGATGATTGCGAAACTTATCGATCATATCTGTCGCATTAATCAAAGTACACATACATACACACACGCACACATATGCGTACACGAACGAGCGATGTTCGTGTGTACGACGAAAGCACCCATAAAATCATACCTCGCCGGAACCGTCTAACTCGCCTCGAGGAACCGATTTCATTAATCTTCTTACGTCAATGCGATGCCTTTCATCTCCGCATGAACGAACGACCGAACGGCACCGCGGCGCGGCTCCTGCGTTTAGGTCATTACATATATCCGTACAAAAGCCTCGCCGGCGTATGCAAATCGCTCAATGGCTATCTAAATGATCGGCCATTAAGTCGGCTGTATCTGCGCGCGAGCGCGCTATCGGCGAGAAAAACGTTGCCACCGCCACCGAGAGATAAATCAGGATAAAATATACCGCGGTGGCGGCTTCGCAGCCGCCGATCGACAGACGGTCGTCACGGCGCGCGCACCTTAGAATCGCGTTAGGACCGTCGTTGGCAGCTCACGAGAATGATATCCGCGAGCAAAAACGTACGCGCGAATGGACAATGCTCTCGTCGTTTGTCTCTCTGATCCTCCCGCTCGCCCAGAAGAAGAAATTCAGAGAAGAAGCGATGAACTGAATGAAACTTTATTGTTAAGCGGATGTTCGATCACCGGGAATTAATTTTTGCCAATATGAACAGTTTTCTTCGCAACGCTATACACAAAAGGACATCACGTTCGGTTGGGATGAGTGAGGAATTTCAATATAGAGGAAAAGCACCGCACAAAACCGGACAAATCAGTTAGTTTGTGGGGTCTGAAGCCCTGAAGGTCTAAAGCTCGGTTGAAGGTATAAAATTAAAATTTATGCGCATAGGTACGAATTAGCAGCGCTTTTTACCAAAATATGTGATGGTCTTGTAAAAACTATTACATATTTTCTTGCAAACAATTATTTTTTAAGATATTTGAGGATCGACGCTTCTAGAAACCAGGTCCAAATATCGACATACCCATGACGCATGCAGGAAATCATCAAAAAATAAAATAGAACCACTGAAAATCCAAGGTGGCTAATGTCCCTCCTTCCCACGTTCGTTCAAGACTGAGAAAATGTCCCCTACGCTTGTGATATATCATGATGACATTATCATCCTCCGGTAAAAAATTATTAAAGAAAAAAATAATATATTAGTCAAAATTAAATCTACTTCTTATTTCTGTTTCTATGTTATTTTCTTTCTCTTTTTATGTCAATGTAGCATCTTTGTAGATTATGTAATCAATCGGTAATTACGCTTGGTGCATCAGAAGAATAATTTCTTGTAAATGTAAATAAGTAAATAAATAAAATTAACGAAGAATCGATGTTCGGTCAGCTGTACTTGAGCATGGTAACCTCCCTATGTAAACCATCGTATAATATCTTGATAACGTATCATCCTTTTCACCTGCCTTCAGGCGTCACTCTTCGTTATTACCCCATTATCCTGTGCGTATTACTTAGTTACCCAGGTAACAAGCTCTTTACCTGAAACGTACGAAACGAAATAAATAAAAGCGCACGTTTCGCATCGCGATGCGGAATCGTCGTGAGTCGCCTGTGAGCCGGCTCGATGTTGCTTCACTTCCGAGCCCGCTCGCGGACATTCTTCGTATAGGGGACCAAAGTAGACGATCAGCCGGTGCTTTCGAGTAACGGACGGTGCGCGCGCGAGTGCACCGTGTATATTCCGACTATTCGTGCGAATACCACTCGGATACCACGCTCGAGTAATTCGAAGTAGAAGCGGGCGCGTAATATCTGGCGACTTGGGGGTAATGGGCGGGTATCCGGATACGCGAGTATCAGAGACTGCTGGCCGGTCTATACTGACAGCATTAATATGAAATATGGCCCGCGGTAATGTGTATCCCCGTCCGGGAGATACGCGTAGCAGAGATACTCCGGGAGGCGGACGAAGCGTACGATGTACATTATTACCATTGCTTGACATTTGTCTTCGTCAGAGCAGTCTCTCGCTGTTACGCGCGCCGGTCGGAATGAGCATCATCTCATGGGCGAATAGGAATCGAGGAGAGATTGTCAGCCCATCGTGAGAACGATACCCCTTGCCTCATCGAGAGTAATTACCGGTTGTTTAAAGTGGCGATCGGGACCGCGAGTCGAAATTTCGCTGCTACTTTTTTACGATACCGACACTCGAACCTTTAATTCTACAGATTTCATCCCGACGCTACCGTCGAGCAACCTATTACGATATTTAAAATGGCAAAAACGGAAATTGAAAGCATCATCACAGTAGGAGTAAATGGTGTCATTAGAATTAAAATCTAACCTATTTGCTATCTTGGTTAATACCGTGTGGTAGAATTGAAATAAATTCAACGTAGAGGCAAAATGTCGCTTCGACTAGAGTCGAGCGTTAGCGATCATCCGATCGGAGAAGTCGAAGAGAGAAATCAGTGCGGACGAAAGCCATCTTGATAGGCGGGGGTGTAAAAATTTGCCGACACGTCCCGCTTCTACATCCCGGACGGCTCGGAGTTCGAGGGTTGGTCGGCAACCGAGAGGGCACCGTCGCTGAGTGATGTATGTGTTCACGGGTCATTAATCCCGACAAGCACATCCTATTATGTTGCGTCGCGAGGTACGCTCTCCTCGAAGAAGGACGTACGTACGATCGAAGTTCCAAAGCAACGCGCCCGTCTGACTCTCTTTCGAAAGGGGCTTAAGGATGCTTCCGATCTCCGATGGGATGCCGACAATGCGTGGATGGTTACGGACGGCCACTGGGAGACAAACTACGGGCAGACTACGGGCGGAAAATCGGGGAAGGATTCCGAATCTTGGTGTGAGGATCACGTCGACGGGCGCGCGTCACACGGACGACAAGTCGAGCGGGAGTAAACTCCGTGAGACTTTAAGGTGTTTTACGGTATAATCGCGTCTCGCCAGAAGTTGCTTCCCAAAAATCAAGGCTCCGCTGCGCGCGAATTTCCACCTCACGCTCCGGTTTCTCTCGTGCTGAAAAAGAGTTCGTAGAAATAACGATGACTTTCACCGCGCGCGCGCGCTCGAATGGACCGGAAATGTCGCCGGGAAATCAAGCGAGACCCAGCGGCGGTTCCCGTGCTCGCGGAATATTCACGCGACAAAATGACGCGTCCTGAAACGGAGCCCAAATTGTCGCGCGATATCCGCGGGTAGAAATTTCTCATGATTTTCTCAAATAGATTCCGAACACCGGAAGTTGTCCCAAAATAGGTCGTCCTCCCACTACGATGTTAGGTAGAAATCCGATTCTTACCCCAAACTCGTGAGACGCAACCTTTCCCCCGCGATGCTGAATGGCTCTGCGCTGCGACTCGCCTGCGTGCGACTGTCATCGTCAGAGTCGAGTGACATTTTGATCGAATATCAGATTAGGAAATTAATCAACGGGATTACGTTTTTAACGTTACTACTGCTTAATAGCGCACGCGTAGCATGTGTATGTGCGTGCTACGTAAAATGTAAATACTAATAAAATGTTTCGTGTATTATGTTCAATCGTAATGTAAAATGGAAAGCGGAAAAAATCCTCGGGAAAACGTTGGAGGTGTAAATAGGGTCTGTTTATGTTTTCCATTAAGAATCGTACGATTGAAACATTACACTTCTCACTGGAATCCGCGCAGATTTTCTCAACCTAGAATCCATAATTATTTCGGGAAATCGAATCGGATCCCAATTAGATCCCAAGAAATTTTCTATTCTATGAGTAATAACGCTAATTTATCGCCCGCTACCGCTGAAATATATCGGACTTCACCGTGCGCTTTTTAACATAATTACGGCACGCAATCGACGTCGCTTTTAAAGACGAAATCCGTGAACATATATCGTCTCTCTCTTTCTCCCGCTCGCCCGCTCGCTCTTTACACGTAGAATATCTCTCCTGACAACTTAAGAGAACCGGATGCAAGATTGCTGGATGTCGAAGACATTGGATGCTTCAACCTGGGTGACAGGTGTGGGAGAAGATAGAGAGCGAAAGAGATAGATAGATAGATAGATAGAGAGAGAAAGAGAGAGGAGGCAAAATGCTGACGGAACTTTTCCTCATCGCCACCTCTCCGCCACCTAATCTCCTTTGGCCGACCTATCAACCCCTTTCTTCTTCATCATTTTCTCCCTTAATCCTCCGTCGAACAATGAGACGACCGATTTTCTCATTGAAGAGTGCTGAAACAGTGTGGAGTACCGTCGTGAAGTGTCTCCCCGTGATCGATGAAAATACGACCCTCGATTCAATACCGCGACTTGTAACAATTATTAGATGAAAAGCACCAAAATTGATATAGACGCAGTAAACCGGCATATCCACGTTTCTCTGTACAATACTAAATCCTATCGGACAATACACGAACTTCATCTACTGTGTACGATAGTTGAGGCTGAAATGACAGTTTCGGTTTGCAAACGCGGTCGGTTATGTGACTATAAATATCATGGCATGTTAGTTTTGGAGCCAAGTGTCTAGAAGTATCCTCAAATATCCTAAAAAATAGTTGTTTCCAAGGAAACATGTAATAATTTTCATAAGAATATCATATGTTTTTGATAAACAAAAGTTTCTAATTTGCATCCATGTGTATAAATTTTAATTTTCCATCTTTCGAGAAGACTACAACCCAAAAATAGAATGACATGTTAGTTTTGGTGCTTTACCTTTATTATCATTAAAATCGCACGGAAAAAAATGTGATTCTATTTACTTGACAACAAACGCATCAAATGCATTTTGATTGAAGGAAACAGTTTCTGATTAGGTGAGAGAACCAAACTTATTTCATAAAAACCAGAAATAGCGTTTCCCTGAACTAAAACGCGTTTGATTTATTTCTCGACAGGCAAATTCAACCATACATTTTTTTCGCGATTGTAAGAAATGAATTTGACTTATAAGAACCAGGAATTCTGTTTCCTCCAACCAAAACGCGTTTGGTTTCTCATCGCCGGACGAATTCAACCAAACTTCATCCGTGTGCTCATATCGTCGGGTAAATTTTTAACTTCTAATCATAATTCAGTCGCCCTTCATACGCTGTCCCCGTTCAAACGTTCCTGTTATCGTTCGGTATCGCTTTTCGATGCGCGTCTCGCCGATTCGTGGGAATTTGTGCAATTGGGCATATAATTAAAGCCGCCGACGCATTTTCGGAGGGCGCGACGCACATGGCTCACAAGCGCGGGATTCCCGGCTTTAATTACACATCGCGTGCAGTTTCCGCCGCGACAGCGAGCGCCGGAGAAATCGCGAGCAACGTTCGTTACGCACTCGACTCGCGCGTCTCTCCTCGTCGAGAGCGTGACGCTTCGTGCTCGACGCACGCCAGTCACCGAGGGCGCGCAAAAATTCGCCCGATATTCCGCCCCCATGTTCGTCGGGGTTGTCCGTTTTCCCCAGGAAAAATGCGACCCGCCGGATCGAACGCGGATGCACGCGGATCGTCATTTTCCACCCAATCGCGACGTAGCGCGGTGTAATCGGTGTTGTTGGCAGTCGTACGTGCAGTCGGGTGTCAACAGGAAGTGTCGTCTCTCAACAAACAGTCGGCCGCGAGCGAGAAACTCGACCGCGTTTCCGCGACCGGGAACGAAACTTCTCGGCACTGTCGCCCCGCGAAATGAAGACCCGGAAGTGGTAACTTTCGTACGTACGTACCACCGCTGCCGCTACGCCCCCCCCCCCTCCGGTATTGTCGGAAGTCAGATAAATCGAGGACACAGCTGCGAGAGGCCGGAGGCTGGTGGGGGATCCGCGTGCAGTGCGCGGCGGAGACTCCAAGTAAATATTTCAATTTCGTTTTCTCTCTTTCTCTCTCTCTCTCTCTCTCTTTCCTTTTTCCCTTATTGATAGAAATTATAGTTATTCTCAGGCTCAACTATCGTAGTGAGATAACCTATTTTGGGGCAACTTTGCGCACTCTAATCAGAATCTATGCTATATATGGAAAAGTGTGGGAAAATTTTCATGCGGAATAGGGCCAAAATTTCGACTTGGGAGTTTCGCGATTTCTCCGAGCGAGCGCCGACGAAATTTCCGATACGTGTGAATTTTCCAGCGCAGAGACCCGTATTCTACCTCGCGCGAGCGCAACGCGAGAAGATGCGAACGCGACGAGTCGTTTTGAATGGATAACGAGCCATTTAAATGTGAAGTGTGTCCGCACACGCGAGCCTGCCCCGGAGGATAATGACTCGTTCGTGCGAAAAGTAGCTGCTAATTCCAATCGGCATCGTCGGCCGCTGCCGCGGGTTCGGATAATCTTGGCGTGAAATCTCGCGGATTCTACACATCGGTACGCGAAAAACCGCTCGCTCACTCGTCTACCTGCGCGAAACTCCCGTTAAACGCGGAAGGATCGCGGATCAAAACATTAAATCGGCTGACATTGATTCGGGAAAGCAATGATGACGACGAACGCACACTCGCAACGCGGCCGACTGTCATTTCCTGCCACGACGCCGCTCGAAGAGCCTCGGAGGAGAACTTCCGAGAGTATCACCGAGTCTTCCCTCACGTGTTTGGCAATGTTCCAGAGATATAATGAGTTATAACTTCGTTTGACTAAGTGGGTAAAATGATGATTTGTGAATTTTTCTAAGCTAATAACAAATATCAAGTAGACAAACTCATATTAGAGACTTTTAATAATAATAAATAATCTATTATAGTTTGACTTCAATCTGTGAGCGACAGTAGATGATATAACAAGAAATATATATTTTGGATACACTCGTACGTAATTTTTTGATATTTCTTCATAAAGAATTACAGTAAATATTTCTTTATAAAACTACCATACAGTATATATCTAAAAACACATATAACATATTATTATTTTTCATTTAACATATTGCAATATTTTTTTAATTAGATGAATGAATATAATAAGAAAGAGACCATGTGGGGTAAAATGATATGCGTAAATATATTAAATATACGGATAAGATGACGCATTGAAACATTTTATTTTCAAAATTATATAATTATAAATAATTGTTTTTATTTTGTTATTGTCAAGACTTTATTTCCTTTGAGTTACATTGTTACACAAACCGTATTTTTTGTTCATAAATAATATTTTTATTTGTATTTTATTTTATTTGTATTGTGTTGTTCAAACATTATAGTAACAAAATAATATAAAAAGTTTGTGAAAATTATATTCTACGCGCGTAAACAATTTTATTTTTAAACTCGGTCACACATGGAGGCAAGATGATGAAATTGACATGTTTTTAAAAAAATTAAACTTATACAAGATTCTAGTTTATTCGTTAATTTTATATAATTTATACATATGATAGACTTTAGCTATTCTGAAAAAAATGGATCATTATTTATATCCGTGACATTATTATCAAGATAAGGAGAAATCGATAAACTTTAAGGCCCCTCTTTCCTTTATATTTATCGACTGCGACGGTACCAAATTCGCCACAATGTGAGGCGATAAAACAGCGCAATCCTCTTTATGCGCAATAAAAAAGGCGACAGCCTTTCCAAATAGAACACTATTTAATTTTTAACGACGCGCAATCTTAGCGAAAGATTACGGTCGGCCCGGCCAGTTAGTGAGTCGTATCGTGCGTTCGACGTCCCGTTATTTTTTTTTTTTTCGGAAAGTGCACTCGTCGAGTTCATGCGGCGTCTGAAAAAAATACACGCCAAACAAAGCCGCGGACTTGCGGGCGCGCGGTGATATTAACATCCCATTTCGCGCGCGAATTCGATTACGAACAAAGACGCTATGCTGAAGTTTTAATTGCGCTGTGCGACAACAACGACGACGGAGGCAGCGACGGCAGCGGCGACGAATGACGAGAATGCCTTTACTGCAACTTCGATTACCACATCGCCGCAGCAATTATACCGCGCGCGTTTGTCGGGCGTTTAATAGTTCAAGGCGTCTTTGCGAAACCGATGGCGAAGTAATCTATAAGTCGATCGCGTTTCCATCTCGCACACGCAATCCATCCGTCGCGACGTATCTACTCGACTGAGATCGTCGATGTTGACCGCAATAATTAGAAGAAATCTGATACTTTCCGCGATAAATAGCAACATTATCAGATAGACTTTCACGATTATCACAACGTAGAGCATTTGATGACAGAAACTGACACAATTTCCTTAATTATATTTACGAAGAAAATACATTATGGCAAATTAATCATTAAAATTCACATCATACGGTAATGTAAATTAATTTTTATACCGATGCAGCGACGAATCTGCTACAGATTGTACACAGATTTTCATATTACCTCCCCTGAGTCGAAATTTTGACGCTACTTTGGCGCTCTCAAAGACTGAAAAAAAAATTGCTGCGTTCAAATATTTGCTAAGGAGTATTGGAGTAGTTTATTTTATTTGGATTAAATAAATATTTCTTGAATGTAACCTTTTTTTCTTTCAGTGTGCTATGTGTAATTTTTCTCGTATTTCTATTTCGTCATTCTATATAATAAATGTAACCGCTCATGAGAGATACAAGCCTTTACAAATCGACTGGTAAAGTTGTTACCAAATTCACGTACACCAATCCGGGAGTACCCAAATCAAATATATATATATACATATATATATTTGGATAATAACGAGCAGTACGGGATTGGAGGATCGATAGTGCGGCATGCATCGGTGGGTAACGAGCGATTTTATCAATCTCCAATTATATCGACGTGATTTTATGGAAACGTACGAACCCGGATCGCATGGCTCAATGTTTGTTGTTGAAATCAACGATAGCTTGTCAATAGAGAATTTTAGATACGCTTTGACGTCACGGACAAATTACATAAATTCGCCCAAATTCCGACGCACAGCGCTGATGATCGCAGCCGTGCCGGTGACGCGACAATAAATAGAATATTTATCAGTCGGTATGAGCGATTATAATATGAGCGCGACCGCGGCATGATTGAAGGCTCGGCGAAATTGCTTTTCCACGAACACAACCCGGGAATTTTCTCGTTTTTCTCTCGTCCGAGAGACATTTTGGCCTTATGTTAAATCTCTGATTTTATAACACAGTAGAAGCTACGGGTGTGGGTTCAATTCTAAGGATATAATTTACTCGTATTTTCACCGTGTTGATGTCTCAAATTTCCGTTTTCGCTATTTTTAACGTCATAATAGGATGCTTCGGTTATTCGTATAAATTTAGTAATTGAAATATCGAAGTCACTTATAGCACCGAAGTGAATCGTTGAAATTCAATGTGTAGAGAATTAAAAGCTCAAGAGAGAAAAATTCACACATAATGTAGTGTTACACTAGAATTTTACTGGTCTATAAGACACTTAAGTATACGCAATCTATCCTTGAGGGCGTCAAAGTAGCGTCGAAAGTTTCGACTCGGGCAATAAGTAATTAAAAAGTTGGGCATTAACGCGCTGATTTTTATAACTGTCCACCGTGCCGCGAAGATCTTCCCTTTCCTTGTCGATGCTTTTTACGTAAAGCCAAGCTCTCTCAGGAAGCACGGTATAGTCAAACCGGGAAACACGCCCCGCTTTTACGCTCTTTTAAGCTTTCACAGGTCCGAAAGGCAGCCGCGCGCTGAGGGGTCAAAGAACTTAAGCGCGACTCGCGGCGATGAACTATAAAAGACGTGTCTTTCTCTCGCGTCTTCGCAACAACCCGGTTGAAGTTTTCGTTTCCCGTGGCCGACGTTGAGTGCGAGATTAACGAAGCGCATTGAGAGAATTTAGTTTCGAACCGGTGCGCGACAGTTTAATTCAATTTGCCATATTTAATTCCCATATCAACGTAACGACGCGCGCGAAATCTGGCTCTCTCCGTGTATAACGATTTTTCGCTCGCAACGAGAGCATTTCGGAGAGTAACAGCCGCTCGATTGCACGGACAATAGCGTGCACCGTCTCGCGCGGCGGTATCAGCACGCGGCGGCCGAAGGACACGGAGTCCTTACGGGTTTCGCGAACTCGCTCGCGTGGTGCAAGAAAGAGTCGCCGTTAGGTACACACACGGCCCGGCAATTTTTTTCTTTCTCTTCTTCTTCTCCCGGCCCCGTCCACCGGGCGGTAACCTTTAAATGGACCGTGCAGCAGCAGCAGGATCCGTTTTGCACGTGTGCGTGCCGGCGTTTGTGGAAACACCGGTCCCCGGGTCATCTATCGTCTGTTGCTAAAAGCCCTTTGTGTTGCGCCGTACGATGGACGGCGACGAGTACGACTGAAAGGGGAAGAATTCCCCGAACCGGCAACATTCCTCGAGTGACGAGGATAATTTGGCACCTTGCGCGAGCAACCGGATGAATGAAGAGCGCCGGAACGTGGGACGCGGACAGACGACGGCGACGATGACACGCGGGACGACGTAGCTACCTGTTTCGTGCGTGGTCGTGCGCGAAATGTGAGAGATCCTGTTTGTCCTCTTGTCATTATACAGATTCGCGCGAGGATCATTCCGCTTTCCTCGAAAGAGAACGCTCAAGTTTCGAAATTTCCATGATACTCTGACGCTTTTGCAGAGACAGTTTGCGTCTACTTGTTGCGTCTACTAAGTGACCTGTAGACTGGCAAAAATTTACTTCAACAATAATCGAAATAGATCAGGTCCGATGATAAAAACAGCGAAAACGAAAATTTAAGACATCGTCGTGATCAATGTAAGAATAAATTATATGATTCGAATTTTGAGTCTACTTTTTTGCTATCTCTTAATTCCCACTCTGTTGTGGAATTTAAAGAGTTAATAGTAGTTTTTCGTACGGATGGATCTAGCGCAGATTCTAAAATTGTGTAGAACTAACAGTCCTGTTATAATATACGACAGTTTTATTTACATATATTATATATTTATAGTCATAGACGCGCAGTCCTAGTATTTAATTTAAAAATTTAATACAGGACTATAATTTTGACTCAAACAGTCTCTCTCTCTCTCTCTTTCTCCCCCCTTATTTATTTGTTCCGCTGTCCGGTCTTGCAAGTATTGTCACAACCGCGCAACCGCTCGAAACTGGATCGTAGACGCGAGGAGGCGGCCGGCTCTCCGCGAAAACCTGATCGCGCGCGATGGCCCAAAAGGTAACAACGGAGGATTTATTTCCAACGCGATATCGTCGTGGAACGGGGCTTTCACCGACAACAACGTGTCCACGCGCGCTTTTTCCATCGACTTTCCGGTTCGCAAAAGCGCGAATCGGTGTGCATCTGCTGTCGCCGGGAAGAGTTTCACCTCTGTGTCACCGACGGCCTTTTGTCGGTCACGGAGTATTATCTTTTCTGTCAACGATTTAGATACGCGCGTTGTGGGGATCCTGCGGGTCGGTCCTGCGGCGAGAGAGAGAGAGAGAGGGAAGAGGGGAAGATAACGATCCTTCAAAGTGATAACGCCGTCGACAGTGACGTCGAGCGACGACGAAGGTTCAACGGCCGCTGACAGTGGCGACGTCGTCGTCTCTCCCTCTCTCTCTCTCTCTCTTTTTTTCCCCTCGGTTGTCCGCAATAAAAAAAAATTCAGGTCCAAAACGCGGTCTTTGTTTAGTCTATGACGCTAAGCGGTGCGTTTTGCACCTGGACAGCGACCTTGATTCACAGCAGCCGACCGAGACGAAGAATCGAACCGACCGACCGACCGGATCAGCTGTCGCATCTGTCAAGATTTGTAATTTAACTCCATCGATACAGTTTCGTCGCTCTCTCTCTCGCACGCGCTTTCAGTCGACGACGACGTCCACCGAGCATGGAATACCCGAATCACCCCTTCGCGATTTATTTATACTAATATACGCGGACGAATGAGTTCGACGTCGCTACAACACGACAATCCGACATACTTTGTGCCAAACGCGCGGCTAAAGAGAGAAAGATAGACAGAGAGAAAGAAAGAGAGAGAGAGAGAGAGAGAGAGAGAGAGACGCTGACAAAACCAAGCTATCGTTAGTCCGGCACGCAGTCTTTCTAATTTCGACGGCTCGGATTTCCATACGACATGACGTTGCGAGTTCAGCAGCGAGTCGCATCGAATTCCGAAGACGAATTCCCGAGAGCGAGTCAGCGAACGAGCGACGACGACTCGCCTCCGGGATGCGGCTAATTAATTTGCGGCCGGGCCCGGGCACTCGCTCGCCTAACTCTCCGGCAACTATTGCGCGTGGGTATATGCGCGTTGAATGTGGCACAACTCGCAACTCCCGCAGAGCCTACTCGTATTAACGCGGCAGGATAGAATTCGCTAACTGTGAATCGTTTCGTACATATCTCCGCGACCCGTAGGGATCGATACGGTCGCCATGACGACGCGGGGGCTCCTCTCTCTCTCCCTCTTTCACACACACACACATACACACACACACACATTTCTGTAGGGGTACAGGTACGGGGATACATCTCAATACGAGTGTACACTCTCTCCCTCCTCTTTTTTTTCCCCCTTTCTCCCCCTCCCCTTCTCTTTCTCTCTCTGTCTCTCTCTCCTCTCATCTTCCATCCTCTCCAACCTTCACTTTTCCACTTTGTTCCTTTTTCGTTCCCCTTCAACTCCGACTCTTTGTCTTCTCTCGCTAACTTTTCGCCCAGCTCGGTTTTTGCACCGATGTATTTTTTCCCTCCCGGATAGTAATTATCGAGATTACGAAGGGGGAGCGAGTATGATCCTCGGAAAGGAGGAGCCGAGTAGACACCGGAACTGGACGCTTTCGAATGTTATCCGCAAAAATGCGGAGCGCCCTGCGAATTACACACCGGCATTACCGGTTCGGGGCAAAGCAGAAGTCGGGAAAGGCCGGGGAGGAGGAGGGAGGGAGAGGAACACTTTCTGAGACGAGTCTCACGGACTCACGAGATGAGAATAAATCCGTCCGCCTC
>NW_014554738.1:913941-932161 GCF_001313825.1 Dinoponera quadriceps | reverse complement strand
GGGAAGAAAAAGCGAAGCGAGCCAGAAATCGTACGGCGACGTTGTGCACCCGCTGGTTGGAATAGTCCATCGATTCGTCCGCAATCCCCGACGTGCACCGCGAGATATTCCGTATGGCTAAGCGCGCAGGTAGACCTACGAGGGTGTTACTTCTTCCACGGGGTCCGTTATCCAGCCCGGTACTACCGATATTGCTCGTATTGCACTGCCTTATTAAGTTCACGAAGCATAAAACCCGGCTGGCAATATGTGCTCCGTGTACATACACACGCGCACACACGCGCGCTCACATACGTGCGCAAGCGTTATACGCAGAGGCAGAAACGAGAGGCCGCAGGCCGCTCTTTCATTGCGCCGACTTTTAATTAACAGTTTTCCTATTAAATTAAATCTACGGAGCTCCGAGCCAGGCGCGCGCGCCCGTTAACGCGCCTGTCTTCCGCCCGACGGTTTCAACCGTGCTTCGTGCACGAGGAAACGCTCAAATCTGCGAGGATTGTTAACCCTCCGCCGGCAACGTGGGGATTTGAAAACACGGTCTATTTTTTGATTGCGAATTTTAGGATATAACTGGTAGGTAGCGAAGTTCGGTAGTCCCCTCTTAAAAAAACTTGGCGTGAGATTTATATATGGACGCTAGTATCCAGCAGTTTATTTTATAATACACGGTAATATTTTTTGTGTTAAATTTAACATATTACGCACCTCCCAACCGGTCCCGCTTAAATTTTTGTTAATTTAAGTTGAATTTTAATTAAATCTAAATTTTCGCTAATTTAACACAGGGTGAATATGTGGAAAAGTAATACAAATATTATGTGAAAAATTAATGTAAAATTAAATATGTTAATCGACACTGAAGTATACAATGTATTAATTGTTATTTTAACACTTATACGTGTTGAATATCGACACAGCGCAAAATGTTGAGATAACAGAAACACAATATGTTAAATTAATACACGGGTATGTTAAGAATTTAGCACAAAAATTTTAACAAGGACTGATTTTAACATAAATAAAACATGTTGTTTACCATGTAAAGACATTCAATTTTTGGAGCCAACATCATTATATTATTTCTTTTTCCGAAGCATATACTCTCATATATATACTCAAATATTGTAGTCTAAAAAGATTCTTTACTCACTTATAAAAAAATTTGTAAACAAAATCACGTTTTCGCAATATTCTTGCTCCGATTTGAGTTTATAGAAATTTGTAAAATCTGACAATCTAACTTTAACAATGATAAAAACTCATTGTTAAAACATTCATAAGCAGTCAAAAATTTTTTCAGATTTCTACACAGTCCGAAAGTACAGTGTAAAAATCTGCATTGAAATCCTCAAAACATCAGGTTGCTGGCGTAAAAAGGTACTAAATTACACGTTGCCGGCGGAGGGTTAATTATGTCCTTAGGGCCCAGAAATCAAATTCCAATTGTTATGAATTCTCCTCCCTGCGCGTCGCCGATTCGAAATCCGATCGCGTGCTGATAACCGTGAGGAGAGAGAGAGAGAGAGAGAGAGAGAGAAACGCGGCGATTTACCGTGACGATCGCGCGGAGAGCAATGATGATGGAAATCGCGAGGAAGAAAGGGAACGTCACGAGATGAGACCAGGCATCGCTCAGAGACGAGCTCCGCGCCAAATGAGATCCGGTTCGCGTTTCCTTCGCCTTCCGTCAAACCCAGTCAATTTATCACGAATTCATTTTGCCGAAATCCAATGATAACGAGCAGCAGCGAGAAAGCACCGGTCTCAAATCGGGGACGGGGATAATCAAAGTTAAAAAGAAACTGAAGAGGAACACGTGTGTATACTCTTAGGTTCCCTTCGCCCACATAAATACGTGTGCGCGCGCACGTAGAGGAGCCACGCGTGTAAGAAGTTTTCGTTTCGCTCGTCGAGCAGCGGAACGGCTAATAACGGTAAATGATTAAATTTTCCCGGACGAGTTGCGCCTTTTTCGCCACGGGATTTTCCCCGGTCGGCTGGTTCAAAAACGCGCCGGGGAATTTCCTCGTTTCCGTTCGTTGTCGTATAATGAGGTGAAAAAGAGCGCGCGGTCCTTTCCGCGTTGTTCACCGAGCGTTGCTTACGGCAACAGGCGACGGACGAGGAACGGGCGACGAGACACAATGGTTCCTGGTTTCACGCTTATACAGATAGCGGTCGTTCCGCGAGAAGGGAACGCGCATTGTCCCGACACGATCGAATTCCTTTTCAGCTGGACCGAATGGCCCGTTTCCTCCCAATCTCGGCGACACTCTCGGAATTGCTCGCCCGTGTGCGAGCGAGCGAACGCAAGCGCGAGCTTTCCTCCTGTGTACGTATTACGGCGATTCGTCGACTCGACTGGGCGAAAACAAAGACGAACCCGTCGCCGAAGACGCCAAAATCTTCCCGGACGATGTTGTCGTCTTTATCGCGGGCACTCGCGTAAAGACGTTTTACGGTCGCGATGAGATCCCATATCGACGATCTCACATTGTCTTAGCATGCGGTGTATCGCAAATAACCAGACAAATTTTAGCACGCAAATGTTCAAACGAATCCTCACGTCTCGTCTCAACTTTGAACAATCTCTTTGTAATCGACGCGAGACGTGAACTCTCTGTAAACTCCAACAAGATCTCCGATTAAAACGTTATATTCTGACAAACGATAAGTGAACTTGAGTCGAAATTCCGATGCTACTTTGAGCAGTTTGCATCTACTTAGGCGGCCTATAAACTAATAAAAACCTATTCTGACGACATTATACTTGTCAATTTATCTCTTGAACATCTTTAATTCTACAAATTTGATTTTAATGCTATCTTAAAACAACCAAGTTTGGTACTAACAACAGCGAGAATGGAAATTTAAAACGGTGTACATCATGTAGTAACTTTTTACTCATTTGTACGTGTGTTAATATTGTGATTTCACATAAGTGTGTTTAAATTATACACTTGGATTTACCGTGTAATTTTTACACATTTATGTAAGTAACACGTGTAAATTAGAAATGCGTAAAAAGTGACTACGCAAAAAAGTGTGTAAAATTACACACTTGGATTTACAGCGTAGACTAGTATAAACCTATTCTGACATGACACTTGTTAACTTCTCTCTCCAACTTTCTATCCTACAGATTTTATCTTATTTTATTTTATTTTAAACAAACCTTTGAAACAATCTACGTTAAAAACTGCGGAAACGGAAATTGGGGGCATCATACTGGTCAAAATGGGAGTAAATCATATTGTCAGAATTTAACCTATTCTTTTGTTATCTTAGGGCTCCTCTACCGTGTTGTAGAAAATAAAAGTTTAACATAGGGAGCCAACATTCCGGCGGTAAGACGCTGCCTTGTCGGACTAGACATCACGGCGTTGTGATGTGTATCGTATGATACACAGACGACTTTTACCGTGTCGCTTTCGACGGGAAATATGTGACGTAATGCAGTCGCAAGGGCGTAAACGGCGGGAGTAAATTTCCTATTGCACACACCAAAGAGAGAGAGAGAGAGAGAGAGCTTTCTGAAACCGTGTTCCGCTTTCACCGTGCAACGACGCGAGACAAGAGCAGCGAGTACTCGCTGCGCGCACGGCTCTCGTTGTACAACCGTAACGTAACGCGTTCTTCTCGATAATTTATCCACCCCACGTGCTCGTCGTCCTTTTATTAACCCGTAAATTAATTCTTTCGAATTGAACTCTGGCCGTTATCCTTTATATATTCGCCGAACGGGACCGTAAAATTTAAATGCAGCGGTAGGAAGTGGCGGGGCGCGCAGCTGCTCTCGGAAATGTGGGAGGCAGTGACTCACCGGAGGAGGAATCCGAATCGTCATCGCGCGGCCGCGCGATGAGACGGCGGAGGCGGCATTCGTAAATTGGAAAACCCGTTTCCCAGAAGAGAAGCGTGCCCGAGACGAGACGACGTCTCGAAAATGAGAAGCCGATTTGTTTCTCTTCCCGCCGCTCGTATATCAGCATGATCGCGCGAGCGCTCTTTTTATTTCTTGATACTTAATCCCGCGCCCAATTCCCTTTAATTATCCCTCATGTCCACGCGGATCGTACATGACGAATGCTGATTAGCCGGAGCTAATGAGCGCGGCCCGAATGCACCGCGAGTGAGTCACTGTGCGCGCGCGAGGCTTCCTCGAAGCGCGGCTCTTTGGGAACGAGCGATGATTCAGGAAAATCCTTGAAAATCTTGCTCCCTTCTTCCGGCTCACGTCAGGGGTATCATTTATGAATCAACGTGACTGCATCGCGCGTGCAAATAAAAATTCCGAGCGTTTGTAGCATCACAATGAGTGGTTACAGCATCCCCGGCTGCGAGGAAGCTGTGTAATATTTCGAGCTACTTTGGCGGTCGAGTTACAGGGAGGAGAAATATATTTTACTTAAGATAGTAGCGGTTGAAATAATCCGATAAAAGATCATAAATCAATGGTGTGCGTGTGTAAAGTTAGTATTTACAAATACTTAAAGTGTTTCGTATATTTCGTTCAATTGTAATATAAAATGGAATAAAAAAGTTTTTTTCAGAAAAACGGTGATGAGTAGGATTTGCTTGTATTTGCACTTAGAATCGTATGTTTGAAACATTACACTTTTAACTAGAAACACTACAGATTTCACAACTAGAATCCGTCCGTAATTATTCCGGGAGATCAGACTGGATCCCAATTGGATCTCTCGAGTAATTTTCCATTCGGGACGATGTTCTCTGCCGCACGCAACAGATTGGATTAATTCTTCGAAGAAGAAAAAAAAGCAAAGTTTATTCTAATTGTGACATTCAACTTTATGCTTCTTTCGTGTAACGACGGCTACGAGCCACGCGACAGTTAACATCTGCCGCGCTGTGTGTGGACAAAGTTCCTACGCGAAGACTCACCTGCTCTGCGGAAATTTAATTTCACGAAGCTCAACCAGCGGACGCTCTCGTAATTTTAATAACCGACTCGTGTCTAATAATTAGCCGTAATTTCGCTAGCCGGCTTTAAGCGCACGATTTAACGAGCGCCGGCCGGGTGAGTGGTCGCCGACAGAGCGATCGCTATTATTCATTTCGCGAACGACAGCGGCGGCTTGTTAGCAGCTTTATAATTTCGTTTTCTCTTTCTGCTACCTCTTTCCCTCTTCCTTCCTCACTCTATCTATCCATCCACCGTCCATCCGTGATGCGAATTACGACGTATCCTCATTTTCGTTACGCTGCCGAACGGGGAAACGTAGGATGCGCGGTGCTTTACGAGGCACAACAAAACCGGAGGGAGTACAACGATCTCGGCGGGCGCCTTTTGTATCTCGTTCGCGGCTCGAATAACCGAAGATCCGAAAGAGAAGAGAGAAACATGCCCGTCGCCACGGCGAACATACGCGGGCCGATCGAGAGTGTATTTTCACGCGCGCGCCAATAGCGATGTGGATACGGCATCGTGCGAACGATGCAGCGGGAAGATTGGTATTGACACAGGTCGGCGGGATCCTCCCGTAGGTTTGGCTGAAAGAGAGAGAGAGAGAGAGAGAGAAAGACCAGTCCCTTTCGATACTTTATGCTCTACTCGACATTTCTTTCAAAAAAATGTCTGTGCGTTGCAGGTAACGCCTGCGTATTGCCGTTTTATTGCATTCCCGAGTCGAAATTTTCAAGCTACTTGGACGCCCTTAGGGGACAGTTTGCTTCCGCTTCGATGGCTTGTAGACCAATAAGAACTTACTTTGTGATGATACCGATATTTATGAACTTCTCTTTTGAACTTTTTATTCTAAAGATTTCATTTTAACGCTACCTCGAACCCACCTATTTTGATTCCGAAAACAGCGCTAAACCGAACATTTAAAACATCATCACAGTAGGAGATACATTATATTATTAGAATTGAAATTGAACCTATCTTGCTATCTCAGTTCTTATTGTAGGATTAAAGGTCTAATAAAAGGCCAAAATTTCAATTTTCGTATTTTCGGAGGTTTTACGTGGTTACGGTGAAACACGTTTCGTTGTTGCACGTTAACGGGATCAACGCGAAGAGTGAACGCACATCAATTAATCCCGAAGTATTCAATTTCGTTAGCTCATGTTTATTATGCGCGGTGTAGTGACGCGGATGCTATTTTATCGCATTCTGATCGCACAGCTGATCGTTGCAGCGAAACGTTTTTTGTTGCCACACGTTTGTTACACATTGGACATCAATCGACGCGAAGAGCGGATACACATCGGTTATTTCGAAACATTCAATTTAATCGTGTTTATCGTGCGTCCGTATTTCACGACGTACTCCACGTACTTAAAACGACGACGAAGAAACAGTACTCGTATTATATTGGAAAATAAATTTCTGGTATTTGCAATTGTAATCGGACAAGAGAAAGTTATTATAGTCGGGAGGATTATATTTCTCTAGGAAGTCTTACTATAATGTTAGTGATAATAACCTTACATAAAAATTGCTGCTACTATTTTCCAGATTAAGAGTATTTTATAAGTATTTCATTGATAAAATTGTCTTCATTAATGAAATAAAATTCGAAATAATTAAAGAAATAATTGTGCAGGAATATCAGTGAGATGAAATTCGTAAATATCATAATATGTAATTGATTTTTACTTCAAAAGTTATCAAATATTGTAAAAATGACAAAATAAAAGTTGTAAGACTCTCATTTGACGTAAACGCTAATAATAAGGAAATAAGTATGAATATGAAGTGTACGCGTTATTATATTTGATAAATGATCGATTTAATTTAATTTGAATTACAAATGCATAGAGATGCTATGTTAAAATGAACAATGAGTACAGAAATGAATTATGAAGTTATTTCAGATCTGACACTTTCATATATTATGAAGTTACCACGTTTTCACATTCAACGTTAAAAATACAACACCGTTTATGAACCTTCTATTCGGTCAAACTGACATTCGATTTTGGTCATAACAGTCGCACGAAGCAAGCCGGCAGCCAATCGGCGTCGCGGAAAAAGGTCTTCATTCATTTAGAATAAGTGTTACGTCCCGGACGCGGATGTTGGATTATTGAAAGATACGGAATCGCGCCGCGAACGCGAGGCTTTGTGTGGAGTGTAAATGTCCTTTTTGGGTCAATGGATTTAACCAATTTACCCTGGGATGGACGAGGCTGTGTGAATGCTATTGTGGATATGGATGAGCGCGTATGTGCGTGTGTGTGTGTAAGATTGAAGGAGGTTGATAGATAAAAGAGTTGCAAGAATTAAATTTATTTACGTTTGAGGAGTTGTTCTGAGTTAAGTCGTACTCGAAGCAGTAGCCGAGAGAGTCGCGAGGGCGAGCTTTTGCTCGGCTTCTCGCGTCACCTTTTATAGATAGGTGATGAGACACCCCCGCGCAGGTTCCTCATTACCCAATTAGGGGTAAGGTGCATCTTACGCCATAAAAAATGAGTCAAATGGGTTTTCCTTGCGATTCATTAGAACTGTTGTTTTTTTCAGCGTTATCGCTGCCGATTGCTTCATCCGAAGCGATGATCTGATACCTCGGGGTATCCCTAACCAGAAGATATTGTTTAACACTCGATATTCTTTCGGCGCTATCGCTGCCGATTGCTTCATCCGAAGCAATGATCTAATACCTCGTGGTATCCCTAGCCAGAAGATATTGTGTAACACGCAAATGGTTGCATGAGCGAGTAGACTACATATTCGATGGCGAATTATAATTTAGTGCAAGAAAGATTGTTTGGCGTGCAAAACGTTACTCGAACGTACCATAAGAATGAGATTCTCAATTGATATCGTGATGGAATAATTGATCTCGGGGCAATTTTGGATAATCTAATCAGAATCTGTCTGGGAAAGTCGTGAGACATTTCTACTCTAAATTGTCCTCATCCTCGTCATCGCGCGCACGTGGCCGAGCCGAGCCGAATGTAGTCGTTAAGTCGTTCGCACAAAGGCGCACATACACAACGACGACGGCACGGCGTTTTCTCACTCGTTAATCGCATTTTATTTTCAGCGTCGACGAAACACCTGGACGGCCAGTGACCTCGTTCCCGCGAGATTAAAATTTATGCCAGGCCCGACGCAGCGTCGCCGTTCTCGAATGCACCTGCCGTCGCCGTCCGACCGTTCGCTCGGCCGGCCGGCCGGTCGCGCTATAATCTTATCGAACGACGTTGATCCGCACCTCGGTCGTTGTCGCAATTATTGTTGTAGGTCGGAATAGATCTGCACCGTTGGTACACGCGTTGTTTACACAGCGACGCTCGCTCGCGCAAATTCACCGTACAGGGTGTTCTCAAATTAACCGGCAAGTTCAAACGGCAAGGATTCACCACCGACCACCGATTTGGTCCCGTCCGGCCGTTCTGCGATTATCTCTTTCTTCCTTTCTTCCTCTCTTCAAGCAAATGTATCGGTACGCCGACTCTGAACGCGGTTACAGGTGTAAGGGAGGCACCCGTCGCCTCGACAACGACTGGTTCTAGCAACAAAGTCGCGGCTAAGTGACTCTGCGAGGTTCGCTCGCCGTTTAAACGTTACCGTGTGTATTTTTAGCGCGTCGATTCGCGACGGAACGCACTAGGCGAACGGGAGATGGCCAGGAGACAACTCCGAGGAAACGAGAACGGGTTTCGCTCGAGCCCCGTCCGCGAGCCTTGCCTCCTCCTTCCCGTCCCGCCCTTTCTCCCCTTAACATTTAACTATGCATTTAATTGCCCGCGTCATCCGCGTCCATTGACCGTAGGCTCTCGAATCTCGTGTGTTTTGTAATCACACAAGTCGCCGAGTCTTACTTGAACAAGTTGTCGCCCACACGGAAAAAACAGTCTGGTCGAATTGACCAGAAATGAGCCACTTCGGTGGTAGGAAACGGAATCTTTAGTTGTAAGAATCAAATTTGGCTCGTGAGAACTAGAAATTCTGTTTCCTCCGGGCAAAACCCATTTGGTTTGTTCATATAAGGTAAATTCAGCCAAATTGTTTTTTCTGTACATTCTGAACAAAATCGATGTCCGACACCAGTAATGTAATAATAATAATGATAATAATGCGTGGAAATAAACTAATGGACGATTCATCGCAAGGTGAACACATTTTCTTGTGACCGCCGAAGTCGGCGGCTCGGTTGGAAAAGCTGCTTTATCTTTTAGATCGAAATGTGCCAACGTCCGACTTCCAGAGTCGAAATTTTGGATCTATGCTAAACAATTGATTCTACAACATAGTAAGGGAGTTAAAACGGCAAAATAGGTTCTAATGAAGTGATTTTCACTACTTCTTGGACTACGATAATGTCTTAAATTTCCGATCTCGGTGTTTCAGCAGGTTGTTTTGAATACTCGTATGAATGTAATAATCGAAATATCGAAAGCATTAATATAGCTTCAAGATAATATGAAAATTAAAAGTTAAACGGAAAGAAATGCAATTAAATGCATAGTTTGGATGAATTTATTTGACGAGATGAATAAAAGCAGATGCGTTTTGATTGAAGGAAACGGTATTTCTGGTTGTAAGGACCGAAATTTATGTATAAGGAGCAGCAATTTCTTTCTCACGTAATAATAACAATAATAATGTGTGGGAATAAATTAACGATCGATCCGTGCGTCCATCTCGAGCGACATGTTTCCGTTGCGCTCAAGTCGAACGACGTTTTCTTGCGAGTCGACCCGCGTGAATAAATCCTCCGGCGCCTGACGTTTTCTCGGGAACAAACCGCATTCAGTCCTTCATTGGGCTAAATCGCCGCTACAATTAGCCGACCCTAAGAGGGCTAAGGTCGAATAATGACGGTCGTCGTGAGCGTCCAGTTTTTTCGACGTCGTGCCGTCAATGGCCCCGTCATCGTCGTCTGTCCTCGCGTACAAAGCTTATCCGAGGTCGTCACTCGCGATGGATATCCGATACAGCCGGAGGATCGTTGTATCATATAGGCCGTAACCAGAGGCACTTATGAAAATCCGATATAGCCGCGGTCGCTCAAAAACTCCGAGAAATCTGTAGAAGCGTCGCTGTCTGCGCAGTCTCGAGGAGGCGAAACAGAAATCGAGGATGGAAAGCGCAGCTCCGTCTAACAACCAGAGTCGAGATTTTGATACTACTTTGACGCTCTTAGTTTGCACCCATCTTTAAATGACATAAAGACCAGTAAGAATCTTCTTCGACGATACTGACATTTATTAACTTCTCTGTCGAACCATTAATTCTACAGATTTAATTTCAATGCTACCTTGAACAGCGTATTTTGACGCTAAAACACCGAAAACGGAAATTTAAGATATCATCAGAGGGTCAGAGAGTAGAAGTGAATCATATTATTATAATTGAAATTGAACCTAATTTGCTATCTTAACTCCTACTATGTTGCACATGGAAAAAATAGTTTAAATTTTCCTGAAATGAAGCGATCACGTTCCGAAGGGAACATAATATTCTGATTATAAGAACCGAATTCGAACGAGAACCATAAATTCTGTTCCCTTCGGCTGAAACACATTTTAATTCGCCCATTTCAGGTGAATTCGGCCAAACTGTTTTTCCTATGTAAAATCAAAGGTTTAACATAGAGCCGAAATTTTTCGACTCGGAAACTCGCCGATTTCTTATCGATGAAGATAACGAACACTATCCTTCATTAATGTCGCCCACGGGTCGGGAAATCTTATGTAAACAAAGAATATTGTATCGGCGTTCCTCCTCCGACGACCGGTGTTTTCGTATCGCGGTTGCCAAGACGGTGGCTCCTTAAATTCAAATCCCGACGAGAGTTTCCCACGTAAAGAGTAAAGCCAGACATAACACTTGGGCGGCGTGTTACTCCGAAACTTTTAAATCGCCGCTTATTATCAACTCGAAATGCTCGGTAACAGTTTATCGGTCGATATGGTCCCCCTATACTCGCAGACTCGGCAAACTCCGAGTACGTGTATACCTTAAGCCTATTTCGTGCTACCCCGGGAAACTCCGGTGGAAACTAAAAGTCCGGCTCGGCTGAAACGTCGCGAGTATCACGCGCGCACAGTTCATCTCCAACGCGATATCGAAGGTACATATCGCGTCCGGTGATAATACACGCCGTGCGACAACCAACCGCCGACAGATCGGTTACTTTTTATTCTCATGCGCGCGCGAAAAGTGATACTTTGCTGTATTCCATCGTCGCGGTGCGCGTTCATTGTTCGCCAAGTAGATACGCCGATACCGCGGCGAAACAGCCGAACGATCCATTGTCCTGCGCGGGCGGGAAGAATTTGCGAGAGGCGAATTCTGCTCTCGGGCCGAACCCGAGATTATTTATTATCACGGCCGGTCCCTTTTATTCGCGCATTCAACGGGACTCGGTGAACAAGCGACGCCGTTTTCACGTGCGCTTAAGCGCCAACCCGCGCGCATTTGCATGAGGACATAATAGGCGCGCCAGCTGAAACGGCCGGCAACCTGGGCCGTCGGGCGGACCCAGGTGGAAATTTTCATGCTACTTTCACACTCCTAAGGACAGTTCGCGCCCGCTCAGATGGTCTATGGACTAGTAAGGATATCTCCATTAAGTGAAACCGATGCATAAATATAGCATTAATGAGAAACACAAAAAATAATAATATTTTTGTATTTATAACGTTCCGTATATGTGTTTATCTCAAATTCATGTAAAATTAATATTTATTATTTAGGTAGTGAAACAAATACATAGAAATGTAATTGTGCTTGACTAAGTGTTTAATTTACGAGTGGTCCCCTTGATACACCACTGAAAATACGACACTGAGCCTCGCAACCTCCTTCGTTCCACAAATTTCATTTTAATGCTACTTTGAAACAGCAAACGCTCCCGATATTTAGATTATTAAATCCATGAATATTGGAAAACCCATTTTGACAAGGAAAAACGACGAAAACGGAGATTCAGAATATCGTCGTGGTCGAAGTAGGAGTAAATTATATAATCAGAATTGAATTTATATTTTACCATCTTATATTTTACCATCTAGCTCCTACTGTGTGTCCTAGAATTAATGGCTTTACACAAAGCCAAAGTTCCAATTCGGAAGCTCGCACTGACTCTGTATCCCCCCCATCGTCGGTCGAGTGCATCTTCTGCATTCGCAGGCGCGAATTACGCGACTCAACCGTCTCGTAAGATACGATTTCGTGTGCTCGACCGCACACTATTCTCTCGCGTGCTCATCCCGATGAATTGCCGAAGATCATTCTCACGTCGCGCGAACGTCTCGTCTGCGCATGAATCTGCCGTGCGACGGCCTGAAAGCCGCGTCCTCCTTCTGCTCGGTGCATCATCCTCGTCAAATGAAGCGAGGGCGAGTTCTGTTTACCGTGAGAAACGGCGCACGTGCGCAATTCAGACACGGCCGAGACTTTTAAGCTCGAAGGTGCAATCACTTATTCATAGAGCGGGCACGCGAGCGAATTGTTGCTACCGCCGACGCGACGATAGCCGCGACCAATATCGATTTGTTCTCGAGAAAATGGGAGGAAATGTCTGCCCGCTGTACACGCATACGCACACGATGGAACAATCGTGCGCGTTCGGCTAAATGGCGTTAATTATCGCGCAAATTTTTACGAGATAATTCCACGCGCGTGTGTCTGTGTGTGTGTGTGTGTACTTTGTCTACCGATATGAATTCGTTGAATTTTGTAAAAAAATAAAAATACTTCATATGCTCGTCCGTACTTCGTTTATACCGCCTTTTGTTTCGCTTGTATCTGAAAGGATAAGAGGATACAAGAGGTGGAAAAAGCGATATGAAGCATTTTTATTTTTCACAAAGTTGGGCGCCAGGTTTACATCGATATTTTGTTTGTCAAGCCGATTTGTTATTTATTCAATCTATTTCCGTCGGAAATATGAAATCATGTAGCGCTTCATGTTTTATTTATGGAATACACGAATTACACGCCCCGTGCAATTAAGAGCGGTCCTCGTCCCGCTAAAACGCGCACAATAATATACGACTGTGGCGGTAGCATACGAACCGAGTGACTTTCGATCGACGTGACAGACGTTAACGTACCCGGTAATTTCTCCCGCGTGATTAGCATCTTCGTGCTAATCGCAATTTACGGGCGCGTAAAAGTTTATTCAGCGCGAGTTCACCCCGCGAAAACTAATGCGCCGTGCGCGGAACGTTACTGTTAACATCTTACCAACGAGCCGAACGAGTTACACACAGAAATTACGCGAAATTAGCGCGATAGCGAGAAGAGATACGGTTTCTACCGTTTACACCGGTTCCGTCGATTCGCTCTATCTCGCCGAGCTGAAAGGTGAAACACGCGCAAAGTACGAACTCATTCCTCCGCTTGTATTATTGCACAGTGATGCTCTTTGGTGGAAAAAAGAGAGAGGGAGGTGGAGATCGGGTAAAAGAGCGAGAACGAGAGCCGACTGCGCTTAACATAATATCCGGTAATTTCCTCGGCGGGTCCAATTTCTTTAATTAAATTCCATTAAATAAATTACGCAAATTCACGACGCTTAAACGTAGGCTCGAACAGAAATGGAAACGCTCTTTGTGAGCGTGCGGTGGCGAAAGCGGCCTCAACGCGCGCACAACGGACGGACGAACGGACGGACGGGGTCCGATCGATACAACAACCCTCGCGTGCGCGCAAAACATCGTGAGAATCGCGGCGTTTAATCATTCGTGGGCGGCTCGAGGGACATTTTTCAATAATTTCAGCCGGTAAATCAATTCGCGCCCCGGCGATGAATGAAAAACAAGCTCGCTCGTTCGCTCGCTCGCTCGCTCATTCGCCGCGGCGCATCCCCGGCATTCGTCTTCTGTAATCTACGTCTACGATGACAACGAGCAAACGGAAGAACGAGAAACAGAAAGGCAAGAAGTTTCGACGGAGAAGAAGGAGATCATCTCTCTCGCTTCGTCCATCGGCAATCTCCCTTCTCTATTTCCCTCTTTGCTTTTCCTCTCTTTCTCGTTTCTTTCCCTTCCTCGCTCGTGGCGGACGCCGCGCTATTTTTGGAAGTTCGAGCGGGACGAAAACACGCGGGTTTCTCTATTAATCTCGCGACGTCATACCGAGGATATTAACTCCAATCCGGCGCTGTCGACAAACGTATGACGAATTATCCTCGCGACGACTTTTCCACGACAGGACGATACCTCAGCGTCGTTCGGTGCTCGACGGCGAGCGAACGGTGGAGGGGGGGAGGTCGATACTCCGTCTATTAAATTTCAACCGGTCGCGCAAAGAACGAAGAAGAGACGAGCACCGGTGAGCCAGCAGCAGGGTAAGCCGAAGTTTGTCGTGCGTTCCCCGTAGTCTGTTTTTAGCGATCACGCGGGACAACGGGAGAGGTGAACAAACCTTGGCTCTCCTTTATCGCGCCAGTGTACAAGGTGTAACGCAAATGCACACCGCGCATTTTGCAGGCCAACGGAGTGGCCGCGAAGAGGAAGAATCGCGATGCTGACGCACATTAATCGCGGACGCATCGGTAGAAGTTAGAAGGAAAAAGAGGAAACGGAAGGAGAAAAGTAACGAGTGTTCCTTGCCGCCCGAATCGAAATATTAGCCTCGTGGTTAAGGTAGAGTCGAGCCGTGAGATAATATTTTTAGAAATCTTGTCAAATCTTAACGGCACATCAATCGAAATACAATCTGCATACGTATAAAATTAGAAAAGGATTGACCGTATCGAGGCTGAAATAATTGAGGTCGCAGTTAGCACTATTTGCATGCATCAAGGTAAGAGGACGGTTTTCGGTATCACGTTTTTAATTATAGCGACCAAACTACTCTTACGATTACAATGAAAAACGAGAAGACGACAAAAAAGACTTGTGGAAATATTATATATAAAAAAAAAGGACGAAAAATAGACAAATTCGCACGCGCAATTAGGGGTTTTTTTTTTCCCTCGTGCAATCATCATTCTTTCTGTCATCGTTATCTACCGTTTTTCCCTTCTTAGCTTTGTTATTGTGACTCACCGCTGCCGAATGGGGAAAAAGGAGGAGGAAGAATGGAAAAGGAACAGAAGGCACGAAAGGGAGCGAAAGGGCCGTCCCCTCCCCCCCCCCGCCGGCGAATCTCGTCGCAGCATCGATCCTGCGGTCCCTGAAGGGAGACGGCCATGAACCTCGCCGAAGAGACACACAGTCGCCTCCACCTCCTCCATCCATAGTGCATCCCGCCGTCTCTCCTTCGGCCGTATATCCATGGCGAGACCTCGTAATACCCTCTTACCATCGCGGCAGTTCTATCCCTTTTTCTCGTCCTACCGTCCCTCTCGATCGTGATCGACGATTCACGAAGCCAGTGGCGTGGCCTTGTCGGTACCCCGTCATCGAGGCGGCGGGCAACCGCGAGCATAACGGCGAAAAAGAGAGAGAGAGAGAGAGAGAGAACCGTGCATTATCTCGCTCCGTTGTTACGATCCTCGCACGAGCGAGTTTTTCCGATCCGCCGCGGTGAAAGCGCAGGTATTTACTTTCGATCTGCCGTGACCGCGCGCGAGCGAGCGAGAGGTGCCGCATTAAATCGCTCTCGCAGCGGGATACCCGACAGATATTACGCTACGTCGTGCGAATTCTAAAGATCGAATTAAGAATGACGACAACGACTGTGCCGTGACGCCCCGAAGGTGCCAACGTCACGGCGAAATTGATCCTCGAAAGCGCGTCGTTGCGTGGTACGACGCACGTATAATGCAATTTTCGAGCAATTCGACCGTCGATCATTTATCTCCCAACGAAGAGCAGTTTTCTCGGTGCAGGGTCTCGGCAAAAAGAAAGAGAGAGAGAGAGAGAGAGAGGGAGAGAGAAAAAGAGAGGGATTGGAGGGGGCAGAGAAAGAGAGAGAAGCTGAGCGATCGCGTGGCTTGCGTAAGAAGGACAGCTCTCGGAGATCAGACCGACGCGGACCAGGTGCATTGACTTCGTTCCACGGCAAACCGGATGTCGGAGTCGACTACCTGCCCTATCTCGCCGCGCTTTTCTTCGGATTCGACTCAGAGACCGCGCATTATGTGCATCGTGGCTGCCCGTTTCGTGACACGAACAGTCGTATGCGCTTATTACACTCGTACCCTTACAGTCCTGTACCTAATCAAAGTACGAGATAGTATCCACAGGTTGTCGACTCGAGAGAAAGAAAGAGAGAAAGAGAGAGAGAGAGAGAAGTCAACAAATGTAATGTCGTCAAAGTATAAGTTTTTACTATACGGGAAAAAATAATTTTGCTGTTGTAGCGGAATCACATCGTTGGTATTGCATATTGCATATTGGTTGCAATAATACAATTTAGTTAGCATAACTAATTATTTGTAATTAAAGCAAAAACAGTTTTGTTCCCAGAATAGAAAACATTCTCCCGAATGAATTTGTCCTTAGGACACGTAAATTCGCTGTTAGAACAAAATAGTATCTTCTTACGTTTACTAATTTGTAGATTCATCCAGTGAATGGCAAATAGGCATCCTTAATAAATCGTTTTTCCATCCATATAATCATCGACAGGTTTTTGTTGCAGAGGCATAAAATTTGCTGTGCCAGGCGCACGTTATTTTTCTCCGTATACCCCACGGGCTATTTAAAGTAAGCTTAAACTGTCTTTAAGAGCGTCAAAATAATTCAGAAATCAAAATAACGACTCGGATATATCGCGTCTCGAGTGCGAAGCATCCGTTAAAAATTGTACGACGCAAGTGAAACTTGAGTTTTCACCGCGGCGACTTTTCCCCCCGGGGCGCTCGATTGTGAAATCGCACGAATCGCCGCGAACGTGTTCGCGAGAAAAATATGCGACACGCCGCGCACGAGTATACGTCGAGCGACGGTACTCGCTCCAGCTGCCCTTCGAGTGCAATATAAAGATATTTATCGTACGAACCGAGGCGGTCATAAATACTAACGCCGAAAGTTGCGGACCTAACGAACACGAGCCTGTGTTGACCCGGCATCGTTGCTCTCTTTGTTATACTCGGATACCACGATGGTGCAATGACCGACCCTGAACCAGAGTCATCGGCGAAACGGACAGGCGATTCGTTATTGTCTCGTTCTCTGTTTAACCCTGCTATACCTCGTTTAAAGTGCGCCTCGAATGACGCGAACACGGGAATATTTTTCGTCTTTGCAACAGTCCCGGTGATACGCTGTGTACGAGGTTCTTAGCAAAATAAACCGTCAAGGTACACGTGTTGTTTATTCAACATCGCGTGTTGACAATAGTGATCTTCGTATCTGAGATTTCAGTGTATACGCAAGTGCGAAAAATTTTTTTCATAGAGATCGAGATTTTCTTATTTCTCTCTCTCTTTCTCTCTCTCTATATATATATATATATATAACCGCCTATATATATACACTATCTCTCTCTCTCTTTATACATATATATATATATATATAGAGAGAGAGAGAGAGAGTTGAATGTTTTTACTAAAGTAATACAAGCATGCAAACTCCTACTACATACTTCCCTATGAAATTAGTACGTCCTACCAAGCAAGCATCGGTGGTTCAGTGGTAGAATGCTCGCCTGCCACGCGGGCGGCCCGGGTTCGATTCCCGGCCGATGCAATGTTAATTTTTTTTGTACTTGAAAATTGTTTAGAATTAAGCACAAATTGAACTCGGAAGAAATATCGCCCATATCGTATATGTAACTCTATTAATATACTATTATATATTTAACGTTTTATATTTCGATACAAGATTCTCGAGCACTGGTACGCAATGCATATGTATAAGACAAATGTATAAGTATAATAATTTATAAATTTATTGTAATTCTTGCTACTATAGACTCAACGTGACTACGTGTCTATCCAAATTAGGCAAAAGATCCCGTGTTCTCCTCGATAGTATAGTGGTTAGTATCCCCGCCTGTCACGCGGGAGACCGGGGTTCGATTCCCCGTCGGGGAGTGTTTTCATTTTGTTCGTTAAAAAATTTTTTTGCCTTCAATTTGTTGTACCATATAAAAATAAATATGTTTGTATGTTAATGTGTGAAAAAATATATTTTATTAATAAGATAATATATTAAGACAATATATTAAAATAATATATAATACTACACATATACATTATACAAATATAATATTAAAAATATAATAATATATATTAAAACAATATAGTGAAAATAATATATTTTTTATTCATTTATTAATAATAGCGGATATATTAATAGAATTAAAAAAAAAGAAAAACGGAGCAAAATAAAATACTCC
>NW_014554738.1:818520-913920 GCF_001313825.1 Dinoponera quadriceps | reverse complement strand
CTCCCCGACGGGGAATCGAACCCCGGTCTCCCGCGTGACAGGCGGGGATACTAACCACTATACTATCGAGGAGAACACGTGGACTTGACTATCTAACTCGGTACCAGAGAAGTAAGTTTTATATATATATATATATATATATATATATATATTACATACATATATACAAATACATATTTTTATTAAATAATTAATAATTTTATCCATTTAGAATGCTTTAGAATGCTTTGGATGCATATTATGACTCTCGATATAAGTAACAATTATTAACTGTTGCGATAGCTACTTATTCTTCTACGTATTTCTAGATGTCATTCTAGATCTAGATGATTCTAAATCTAGCGATGATTATAAACAAAACTTAATTCGTCTCTATTCCCTTCGATTTTTCAAAAAGTCATGTTTTTCACCGATGACTCACGAGATTATTCTGTCCTCAGCAACTCGTTTAGCTGTTATGTTCCGCGACCATTCAAAGGAACAATTTTAAATTTATCAAATATACCTTCCATTAGTATATACACACATGTGTGAGAAGTAAATAGACTGATATAAAACTTCTGCTCCTTCTCGAACAAAGATCGACAGAGACAAAGGAAGAAAAGAAACGACACATGGTAAGATCTCACGAGTTATTATTCGATTGTGGCGACCGCTCGTTGCCGAGTAAAAAGGAAAGAGAGAGAGAGAGAGAGAGAGAAAGAAAGAAAGAAAAAGAGAGAGAGAGAGGAAGCCCTCCGTTTGAGAGAAACAACACGACGACGCACAGGTACGCGAAGAGTGACCGTCGCCACTTAAATTACGACATGCATGCGAGAAGGCGATCATTATCCTCGATCCCACGAAGTTTGCATCGATCAATGTCTGCCTTTCGAAGAAACGAGGACGAAGCAAGTGTCCATTCGATCTCCGATGTCGACCGCCTCCTCGTTTCTCCGCAAAAAGAACCACGCCGAATAAGTGTCTCCAAGACAACGGCGCAGCCTTGCGATTTTATCGCACGACGGTTATTAGCAGGTGCGTGCAATCAAGAGATACGTGTCTCTCACCGACGCGACCGAAGGAACTATCCCTTATCGAGGTGACCCGCGACGCGAACCTTACGATCGAGGGCTCGGGCAAGTCATCCTCCCCCGAGACTTACCCAGACGACGCGAATGGTGGCGCGGATTCGCCGTGAAAAGAGAGCCCTCGAGGTGTCCCGCGCCGAGAACGAACCCCGCCGTGCGTCCTAACGACTTTTAAACTCTCACGCGCGCGCGCTCGTAATGAACACAAAGGCGGAGTCGATTGATCGTGCTGGTGCGCCGCGTCACCTTTTCACCGACGCGGTGCCGCATCATCACACGGCCGCGATAATTAAATGCGAGCGACACCAAACGCCAGGAGCGCGCGCGCGCGTATTTATACATACAGGCGTACACCGCGCGGACTCTCGACCGACCTTTTGAGAGACACGGGGGGGGGGGCACTATTTGTTCGCGGTGGAACGTAACACGCGAGAGCGGTTTCATCGACGCGAGGAGGCGAGAGAATTCGAGGACGAAGTTCGTCGGCGAATCGAATTTGCGGCCGTCGTTAGCGCCCCTTTCTCTCAAACCGTGCGACAGCTTCGAGAGCTCGAGAGGAGCCACACATGTGTGCACACGTACACTCGATAAAGGCAACCCCTGAAATTTTCATGCCACTTTGACTCTCTTAAGGATAGTTCACGCCTAATCGCACAGTCTACGAGCCCTACGCATAGGGTTATATTAGTGGTTTCGATTAATTTTAAGAGGCTTTTGGCTCTAAAACGTATTCATTGAAAAAAAAAAAAAAACGATACATTGTATTTCAATCGAAGTATTTCTCCACCGCTCGCTACATCGCTTTTCCCATCTTTCCGGCAATAAGTAGATTCCACGGTGGAGAAAAAAGACTTATTTTTAAAAGCGATAAATTCATCGATGAATTTTTTGATTTCTTCAAAATTTCGAAAATGCGTACCTTGAGGCGCATGTTGCGACGATCGGAACAAGTAATAATCAGATGGTCCGATGTCTGGAGAACACGCGGGGTAAGATTTCCCATCCGAGTTCTAATAACTTGTCTTTCACGGACTCAGCAACATGCGGCCTAGCATTGTCGTGCAAAAGAATCACCCTAAGTCTTTTATTCGCGACCGGAGGTCGTTTGTTATCCAATGCTTGCTTTAATTTGTGCAATTGTTGCGAATAACGATCAGCTGTAACTGTTTCATTGGGAGTTTTAGCAATTCGTAATACACGACACCTTCATAATCCCACCGAGTACAACGATGGGAACCGACTGATGGCGAGAGACATGTTTCTACCGTATTATTATTTTCTAACGTATTACTATTTTCTAACGTATTACTATTTTCTACTGTATCGTAGAATTGAAAGTTTGACGCAGGGCCAAGATATTGTTATCCGGGAAACCGAGACCGGAGTGTCTCTTATGATTGCGAGAAAAAGAGAGCTTCGACAAAAAAAAAAACTAGCTTTCGATTTGCGAAAGACATCACCTGTTATATCGCGGGATTCGAATAAATACATGACGGGACGAGAGACGCGTCGTATTCCTCCTGTCGTTCCTGCCGTGCGTCTATTTTATCCCCGACTTTCCCCGAGACACTTTCGGACGACACGAGGAAATTGCGCCGCGAGCCGAATACAGGGTAAGCGTCTTCCTTTCGCCGTGAGACTAAAATTTCCCCGCGAAGCAGCGAACTCGAGCGCGCGCGCGCGCTACGACAGAACTCGCCGGTAAGCTCGTAACAATAGCTATTAAGTAGTTTGTTTGCATTGAGGAATTCGCTTCGAGCGCTTCATTCTCATCCGACCAGACAAGCCCTTAAGGACTCTCAAGGCGATCCTCGTAAAGCGAGGAGTAGCTTTGTTCCATTCGCATTACATTTCCACGTTGCGATATTCTAATTTCTCACTCGACGCTATCGAGACTACAACCTGGCATCCAGCGGAATCACGAGTGAGAGGGGGGAGGGGGGAGAAAGATGGTGAAAAATGGAAAAAGAGAGACAGTCCGCGCGGCTGCAGGATATACGAGAAGCTCTCTGCGAAAACGGTGCCCGACATTTTTTCGGCGTGTATAATGCATCGCGGCTTAGCTCGACGGCTATCCGCGAAATAGACACGTCAGATAGCAGCGTGATAACCCCATGAATCGCTGCCGACGCGCGATTCGCGCCGCGACTTAATTCCGCTATTCTCACGGAATACTTGCGCGCGCGCGCAAGTCCGCGGGTGATCGATCGGCGCATTAGCGCGACGACTATTCAGCAACACGCGCCGCTGCCGCGTAACAAGGAATAATTTATTTCAATTTCCTGCACGTCAATATTGATACGCGCGCACCGAACACGTTCGTGATGCACCGGCGAGACCGCGCTGACCCGGGCAAAAAAGAAAAATCGATACGCGCCGCTGGGAACACGCCGGGATTAAGGTAATGACGGAAATGTAATTTTCAGGGGAATCCGGCATGGACGCGATCCCCGTTAAAATTTATTAACACGTTGTCACGGCCCCCTCCCCTCCACCGCCTCGCATCGCGTGTCGTTGTTATCGTCGCGTAGCGAGTGCACTCGCGCGCCGCACCGGTTCGCGAATAAGTGGGAAGAAGAGGGATCGGCAAGACGAAGAAAAGACACGATTAAAGTCCTGCATATAAATAAACAAGGAAAAGTCGGTTTGATCGTCGGCTATCCGAATCACATGATCTAGATGCCATTTTGTTCAGCAATCACAACTAAGAGCATATAATATATATGCTGGTCAAGTTACAGAGGTAAAGAACCAAAACCGACGTACCATTTTGTTTTTGGATTAAAATCCTCTGCTGAAGGTAAAATATTGAAATTTATGTGCATGAATGCAAACCAGCAACATTTCCCTATCAAGTTATATGATAGTACATATTTCTTTACAAATAACTATTTTTTGAGATGTTTGAAGGGATTAGCGCTCCTAGAAGTTAGGTCCCAAAACCGACATACCCGTGATATCTAGGGAATTATTAAAGAAATAAAATAAAATCATTGAAACAGCATTATTTTGTGACGAACGATAGAGGTTGGCACAAAATTCAAAGTGATTTGAAAAGTTCAAAACTTACACTATAAAATAATATTGTCATATAAATTACTCACAGCTGATTCGTCACTTGAATTTCCACAAGAAAATATTTATACATTTATAATATTTCAACAAAATTCCAGCGTAACGAGAAATCAAACGATGCTAATAACAGAATTGAACATGTAAACAGAAACGGATACTTCAGCTCCAACTATTTAGACAGTAGATAAAGTTTATGTATTGTCTGTCGGGATTTAATCTTACTATTAGTAGTTAGTTTAGTATTTTACAACCAAGAAACATGGATATGTCAGTTTACCATATTTGTATCAGTTTTGATGCTTTTTCTCTAATATTTTTTTCATATGATTTTCATAGCATATCCTGACTAAATAAAACTTTTTCTTGATGCCGGGTTACAATGAGAACCTACAAATTATGGGAGGAGTATTCTCACTTAGACCAATTATGGAGGTCAACCTCTTGACAGTTAACTTTTCTTCCTTACTCACCACTTGCTGCGAGTACACGGAGAAAAGAGATTGGTTAAATTGACGTGACAATGAACGAACCGAGTGCGTTTTGATTGAAGGGAACGAAATTTCTGGTTGCTACATGCAAAATTTAATTAATCTTAGCGTCAGAAATTCTGTTTCCTTCAACGAAGACGCGTTTGGCTCGTTCATTGTCACGTTCAATTCAATCATTTTTTTCTCGTGTGGCTGCTGAGAATCCGCTTGCTCCAAGTATCCATGCAAGTAAGATGACGATCTCCGATACGTTCAACCCAATAATGCTCCTCTATTTATATCTCTAGGACCCTAAAGACGACGAGTTGTCGAACATTTCGATCGAGTGTCCGCGAAAAAAATACAGCCGCTTCGCTGTCACACGTGCGTAATGTCCTAAGAGCGCGCCCGCCGCGTCTGAAACGTGCAACAGGGACGAGAATGCGCGCATCTGTTGCCGGAACAGTAATTGCGACCGCGAGCTGGATAAGTACGGCGATGGACGCACGTGTGCGGCGACCTGCACGTGAACCTGCACACTCTCGCTCCCGTGTGTGTACACGAAGCCCAGCGAGCGACGGTGCGCCTAAGTCTCAGAGGTGCACAACACGCGACACGAAAAAACAAGCAAACTTACTTCCCAGACATTTCGGAACGCTCGAAACGAGCTGAACTTACGACTCGGCCGCGACGCTCATCGTCAAGTTCACCGACCGCATCGCCCTTATGAAGCCTGTACGTCATACTCGACGCGACATTTTATCCTAGAGTACTAACGCTTACTCTGCACCTACTATGTTCCTAATTCTACATCTCAGATGACGTATAGTATAATATTCATATATTAAGCAATGAAAACTCAGAAAATTCTTAATACATATTTTTGCGTTAAATTTAAAATAATAACATTATTAAAAATGACATACACATATATGAAAAAAAAATTTATCTTCGTAACGTGAGGAACAAAGTAGAGAGAGGGGATTCGTAATAGATGTCTATTACACATCTCGGAGAGATACTGAACTAGAAGAAACACCACATGCGTTAATTTCTACTTCTATTTCAAGTTCAAGTCTCGATTGGGTTTTTAATCGAAGTAACGCGGGATGCACGTCTCGAAGGTACGTCGTCCCGTGCCGATCGCATTTATTCATTCGCGAATTTGCATCGGCCGGCGACGCGAGAGAAAGCTCGATTGGCGTCACTGTCGCGAATTAACAGCTCGACATGGGAGTTGTGCACCCCTGGCCTAGGCGAACGGTACGAGAAAGACCCTCGCCCTCGAACGGCGAGCCGCGCGGTAATTACGTAGGGGAGACGCGCTCCATTGTTCTACGTTAGTTCTGTAGCGGGTAATGGGTACTTATATGCCGGTAGCTTCCGCGACGCGCGAGGGCTTACGTCGTTGCGGGAATTCTAAGCGGGCACGGGAATCGATATTATTGCGTGGCAATCGCGTCGCCGCCACCAATATTTCAGCGATAATGCACTCCTCCTCACCGTGTACCGCCGCGCTGCGACGTCGATTACTCCGCCGTGTCGATGCCGTGTGTCAGATTATAGCCGAATAGTTTTCATCGATTTTCCGCCGCCACGCGTAAAAAAGAATCACCAGTTATCCGGAATGATGGGTGGTCGATCGCGCAGACTCTGCCGAACGGCTCGGGACACGTTCTTTTTGACGCACTTCTCGGAACGCAGCCTACGTCCCCCCAGTGGGAGGATTTTTGTTTTCATTAACCTTTATCTGGCCAAGGTATACTTATAACGCCCTCGGGCAAAGTTATAAAATTAAAAATGTTTAGTGAAAATATGTAAAACACGTTAGAGAGGTTTTACGGTCTCTAACGTCGGTGGTCTCACTTTTCAATTTCGAATGAAGATATTCACTCGATGATTCAGAATGGAGAATTCATTCCGTGAGAGTAAAAAATCACTCGAATCCGAATGACTCGGTTGTTGCTCTACTTTTCAAATGAGATTTCACTCCAAGAAATTTAGAAATTAATATAAAAAAAAGGAGAACTTTTTGGGATCCAACCGTCCGTCCTCATTTGCCCAAATGAGGATTAACTCTCGCAGGGAAAGGTAGGGGTCACTCATGATCCCAGCAAGACGTTTACTTATTATATTCTTAATTTTTAATATTTATAACATGATAATGTTATATTATTATATTATATTTTTGAAAAATAATCTTAGTTTATTGTTCCGTATAATTTCTGTGCCATTCCCTTATTTTAATCAAACAGAATGCATATTCATATATTTGGGTCACTCATGACACTACCTTTCTGTTCACGTCCACTTTTTGTATTACTCCACCTTTCTTTGGCAAGGGTTAAGTAATTCTCGTAAGACAGATTCTCTTATTGAACGTCTGATACATACGGAAATGCATGAAACAGAGTGCTGAAGTGATTTCGCAAACGAGTATACACAATAATAACGAGTCTCTCCCTCCCTCTCTCCCCCTCCGTCCCTCCCTCCCTCTCTCGCTAGCAAAGCCGATTACAACAAGTAGACTGAGAAGACAGAGAGCCGCACCCTTGGAACGACCGCTGGGTAATTACGCGTACGATCGCTATTGTCCTATATCGATGGCTTGTCCGCGTAACAGAGGCTGCGAGCACGAGGCTGCTCGACGGCGGGGTCTCCCCGGTGGTGCTGCGGTCGGGTGCGAAATTTCGAAATTAATATCTCACAACGCGAAACAAGCGCGATCACGCGCGTGTCGCTCTTCCTGGCTCGCTAAGGACCTGTGACGCGGCCAGTCGCGTTCATTTCTCCTCCCCTCCCCTCTGCTCCGGTACGCACGTTCTCATCTCGACGCTAAATCTCGTTACGCGAATTGCCCGATGACTCGGGCGCGTTAATGCTCCCACGTACGGGTGAGCGAGCGTCGATTCGCGCACGGTGGCTCATCGATCACTGTCACGCCGAGTCCTTCGAACGAACTACGTACGGACTGCGTGATTTATATGCATTTACACACGACCGCTAGCCCCGATACATACACACACATACACACACAAGTGACTCTAACATTAGACCGGCTAAAAAGTACTCGATAAGTACTGACAATTCATCGCGCGCGGAATCAATCCCTCCGAAGAGCTCCGTGCTCCGATATCGAGGCGCGCTCGGACGCGCTGCGGGGGCGTGTGCGGGTATATATATATATATATATACACGTACGTTTATGCACGACACACAGATACGGCGCGTAGATTCTACGCATACGGTGTAATACCCGCCGGAACTGGCCAGGTGTAATCTGATACCCGGACATTACCATACAAACGCGAGTTGTCGCGCGGCTACGAATTTCGGAGCAACAAAGAGGGTTAGTTCGGGCGCAATTGCGTAATTGCGAGCGTGCCGCCGCGGCTACTCGAAGAATACGGTTGCGGGTCGAGTGTGTGGAGAACACGACGACGACGTCGTTGCGAGACGCCGTTCTCGCGCGCGTCGAGAGCGCGAGGTATCGTCAGCCGGGAAAGAAGAGCGCGACGAGAACGACGCGGCAGCGCTTGCGGGGGTGATACGGATGGAACACCCACGCGAAGGGATGGAATGTACGATCGCGAGCCGCCGCGCGTGAAAACCGCCCTGCACGTGGAGGCACGAGCGTGCGAAAGCAACGTCAGGTTGCCGGGTCACGCGCGTGCGGATACACGGGCGTCCCGACGCATACGTTTCGCAGCTGCGAGAACGCGCTTCCGACGCGCAGCCCACCTAAGCCTAACCGGGAGAATTTCTGCCCGATGAAATTCCGAGGGAACCCGAGAATCGTCCGCGCTCCCGCCGCTCTCCCTCCCAGTGCTGCTTGAGTCGCTCGGTAAATTGATTGATTCGCTTTGGAATCTTTTCGAATTTTAACAACGTATTAATCGAAACACGATCTACGCACGTGTAAAATTAGAAAACGATCGACCGTGCGGAAAATGAGATGGCTGAAGTCAAAGTCAGTACTATTTACATGTGAACACTGTTTGAATACTGAGAGAGAAGTTTCGTTGATGTAACAAGTCGTCAGTTTCTATAACGAATTTTGTTGCAGAATATAGTTGATATAGTGACAACAAATGAGTCTGGAAGCAAATGTGATTTGAGAACAGCCGAAGAATGAAAGAGATCGAGATAGATCGTAATCGAAGAAACGTACGTACTTCTAATTCATTAAACATAAACTGTAAAGAAAAATATATGCAGAAAAATGCGGGAAAACATCGCGATAATTTCTCTAACCACATTCTTGTGCGTCTATCGGTACACATAATATATTATACCTAACATATACCTAACACAGGTAGCTCAAGCAAAAATATTATACGTCAAAGCGATACGAAAAGCGATTATTTCTCTATGGGTTTTCAAATTTATATAATAATTGTAAGTTTAATTAATATTCTACTGCTATAATGTTAAAGCCGTATATCATATATCATAATTGGCACAGATTTGTCGAGCTTCTTCGTGTCATATTAACCATTATCTTTCTAGCAGTATTATCACGATTCCCCTAGCACAAAATTGTACAAGACAAGGCGAGTTCGGGGAAAGGAAGCCCGAGCAATATCTCGTTTGCGAGACATTCATCCTTGACACACTGTTGGAAAAAAAATGCATTCAACGGTCCCTCGGATCGCGAGTTTACGCAAACGCACACGGTGACAGAAACGAGAGCAAAAATTCGCAATCGGTCACACGCGAACGCGCGTGTTTCACGACATATTCATAATCCCGAAGAAGGATAAATGACCGGAGTCCTGTAATAAAAACGGTTCTTTTGTCGCGCATCCTTTGCGAGAGGAGGAGGATGCGCGAGTTGCACAAATCATCCTTTGCGCGTGCTAATATCACTGTCTCGGCCTTTAAAGTGTTTGAGTTCCTTATCTGTACGAGCGAACGTCTTGAATTCTTTCGCTGCGGAACGAGAGAACCTTCCGCTTTAAAGACCGAGGAAGAGAAGTTTCGCAAAAGTTCTCAATATCGCGTTCTGTCCTTATTAAACTTTCCAGAAACCCTGCTTAATTCTTAATGAAGCTGCGACCATGATTTTCCACCGAATACGGAGGAGAGGAACAACAGCCGTTGTACGAGAAGTTTTAGTCGTCAACGTTGAGATGCGTTTCGCAAAATATCTCCCAACTACTGCATGACTTTTAGAAAGAAAGAGGCCGAGAGAGAGAGAGAGAGAGAGAGAGAATGGGAGAAAACGAGAGGAAGTTTTCCCCGCGCCGAGAAGAAAGAATCGCGCTCACAGACGAGCGGTCGATCGCTGAAATCGCGCGCACTTTCCAGCGGCGGTTCGACAATTTTAGGGCTCTGGGAAATGCGGAAAAGAGCAGCGGAGATTTGCATTCATTCTCGAAGGGAACGAACAACCAGGCGCGGAACGCTCGTGTGAGAAAGTTGAAATTGCATTAATGCATTCACCGGCGCACACACCCACACACCGCGCGCAAAACCCTGTGCGAAAGCCGTTTGTAAACTGCGCGAGCAATTTGCATGATTGTATATGCGCAAGTAATTCCACTTTTTATAGAAAAAAAGGAGGGGGAGGGGGGAAACAAGCGACGTGTATCCATTACGGCTAGGAAAAATTTTGCCCGGCCGGGAGGGCCGTTGTTCGTTTCTTTTTTCTACTTTCGCATCCGCCCGCTCTTAAACGGCGTGTAACGCGATTTTCTTCGCGAACACACACACTTCGCGTCTCCCTACCAGAAGGGACGAGGGGAAAACGGGGGAGGGGGGACGTAACAGCACGGAAAGTGGCAACCGCGGCGCGCGTGAACGACAGCGATTCCGAGAGCCGCAACGACGCGTGAAACGCTTCCTCCTCGGGCGCCGCAACAATGACGCATCCCGTACAACAGTGCAACAAATCTGCGCCGGATTAATCACTCATATTGCGCGGCGAACGCTCGCGTCCATTCATCGCAGCCGAGTCTCGCCCGGAAAATGCCGTGCACTCGCGACCGCAAGCCGCGCTTTAACCCTCGCCGTCGTCGACGTAACGGCCGGGTGTGCGACCGCGTAAAATTGATAACGTTCTCATTCCCGCTGTCTTCCGACACGCCGTTCCGATGCGTCGTCGTTTGCAAAGCGCGCAGAGAAAAAATCTCTCCTATTTGCGGTTGTTTTTAAAATCGCATGAGTGAAAGAATTATAGAGAAGAATGATTTTTCTGGTAAAAAATCCCGCGTAGAAATTTCTCAGGATTTTTCTTTGATACAGCATGGATTCCAATTAGAATACCCGAAATTATCCTCAAGATAGGCTGTCCCACTTCGATAGAAATTGGAGATCCCATTCTTATCCCAAACATGGGATGGAGCCTCTCTCTCTATTCCACGATGCTGATTGCGGTGAAAGAAATTACGGTTATTTTCAGCCACAATTATACTCTTTTTATATTGTTCGTAGTTTTAACTGTAAAAATAGTAATAGCAATATGCGTATAAGGTTGTTATCACTGATAATACCAGAAGAAAATACAGTTGAGGCCGAGAATGACTATAATTTAAGTGGGATTTCTCTCGGTGTGAGAAAATCCGGGGGGTCTTCTCGGAGCGAAAACGAAAGAGAGTGCGAGGCACACCGAGCAAAAGAGGGAAGATACGGCGCATTCGCCTCTCTCTATCGCCGGGATTCAGCCCCCGAGGACGATCGTCTGGAGCAGACCGTTGTAAATTCGGTCTCGAGCTTGCATTAGTCTAATTGAAATCCGAACGATGGTGTTATGCGCGTGACCGATATCTCAGATTGCCATACTCTCGCGGGATAGATGAGAGAGTAACCGGTAACGGCGCGCGCGCGCGGCGGATTTACGCTAACGGTGCGCACGTTGGCTGACGGCGAGCTTCATAGAGCCGCCACCGCCGCTAAAATGTGCGGCCGAACGATAACGCGTCTACTACAACATCGTATACTTTAGACCATTTCCATGCAAAGACCAGAGCGAACCGTTAGCCCGTGACATTGCTTTCCTCGCCGGGAATACGCGTGAGCCGCGTGATCCGCCTTACACACGTACGTTGCCGTATATGACCAGTTAGTTCGTGAAGTCATCATCCGATTACCTACCCTTCGAATCGAGAGAGAAAACAATAAAAAACATTATATAATTATACACGGAAAAATACTACTGTATCAAACAATATTGGTCAATAATTGACGCCATAATTGGGGTAAATCTTTTTGACTCAATAGTAATATCATTGAAATTGATATACATTATATGTTGTTTTAATAATTAGAATATTAGTTTCAATAATATTGCTATTGAATCGAGATTTATTCTAATTATGGCGCTGTCGGTCAATTGTATTGACAGATTGGGAAAAATTAAAATTGTAATCGCTTTCAGTCTCAACTCAGTCGAAATTTTGGCTCTATGTTAAACCTTTAATTCTATAACATAATAGAAGCTAAGATAACAAAATAGATTCGACTTCAATCCTAATAATAGCCTATAATAATTCAATTCTATAATTTACTCCTACTAATGATGTTTTGAATTTCCGTTTCCGCTGTTTTACTATCCAAATATATTGTTCAAGACACCGTTAAAGTAAAATCTAGAATTAAAGATTCAGAAGAGAAAAGTTAATAAGTGTCAGTATCGCCAAAGTAGGTTTTTACTGATCCATAAGCTAAGTAGGCGTAAACTGTGCTTAAGAGCGTCAAAGTAGCATCAATACTTCGACTCGTGTTTTCCTCTGGTTTTAACCCCAAAAATAGTAGTAGCCATATGCATGTCATGCTTATTAGAAAAACAATTTTGCCGTCTACAATTCTTTCACTTACGCTATTACAGTTACAAGTACCAAAACTTGTTTTCTCAGTGCACACACAATAGCATTTCTTCTTCCGTGTACGACATATAAAAATAACCGTCATCTTACTTTTTATTTCCGTCGTATGTGTGTGTGATTCGTGCAAATGAATTGCGTCCAAGATTGGAAATAATAAATCGCGATGAAAGGCATAAGCGTTTCGCTTTCTAGCCGCGGATGATGCGTCCGAACGTAAGACGGGAAAGTGGACTCGAATACTTTCACTGCAACGCGTACATATTGCAGCACTCGATACCTGGGTGATATTTCGGCGCGAGTATTTCGCCGGGGCTACTCGCTGGAGTGCCCGACTTTGCGCCGGGTATATTACCCGAGTACCCGGTTATTTCGAGCATTACCCGAGACGAAACGGACAAATATACAAGCGCATACTCTCTGTTTGTTATTTCGAAATAACGAGGAAAACAGAATTCGCCCGGCTGCCTCGGCGAACTTAAACCCGATTTCGAGCTCATCCTCCGCGAGACGCACTCCCATCCCATCCATCCATCCATCCATCCGTTGAGATTATATCTCCGTCAATGCAGCTCGCAACGTGCACGAAATCTCGATCCGAGAGCGCGCCGAGTGCGCTCTCCAACGAGAGCGAGTATAGTGCCTTTCGTTTTACTCTCTCCCTCGCATTCTCTCTCGTTTCAGTTTGTTCTTATTCTCGGCCTTGATCGTTCCAACATGGAGCAAGGACCGCGTGCGGAAAAAGAAAACGAGGGCTGTTCGCGGCTACGGGGGAAAGAGGACGGGATGAAATCTCTCTCTCTCTTTTTCCTTTTCTTCTCCTCTCTCCGACCATCGGCTGAGATACAGCGCGAGCTGTGTATAGGGTATTCCGGACTTACACGTGCACGTATATGTACGTAAGAAGATACGTACACACGTATGTGAAATGACTCGTCTCTCGACTGATCGTTCGAATAGTTTCCCGAACGTCCGTCTCTCTCTCTCTCTCTCTCTCTCTCTTTCTCTGTCAATTGGAAAGTCCGGGCGCTCGTAGCCAGCCGGACAATCCTGATACATCTCCTTGTAACGTGTATTTGGTAATTCCAAGATACGGAGAGAAGCTCTTTGCTAGATTAATCCCTCAAGACAGGGGGCTCTTGCTATTCGGAAACGATGGATCTTGCGAGTCCGCAATTTTACGTTTACGCCCGCGAGATTGCAGTGTCGTTTTATATTCCCGTACAAGGCGTGGAATCGGCAGCAACTCGAAATACAAATCATTCGGAATCGAGTGAGGTCCCGCGGGAAATACAGAAGATACCATGAGTTCTACGATATCGAATTTACACGTCGTACGAACGGTCGGCACGTGCGCGCCTCTAACGCGATATTTGTGTCGGCCGAGCCGCCGGCAAATAAATTAGTCGCGCCTCGTGCATCGCTTTCCACGTGTAACCGAGTGCGGCGAGTTACGGCAAACTGTAATACGTAGACGCGGATAACGGGTAAAAACGTTACGTAATTTGCCCGCCGCCACGGGGTCACCACACACGTTGCCCACGTGCAGCCGCCATCGCGTTGCGAAAAATCGTACTGCGTATCGCACATAACGCGCGGAGTCACCTAACGTCGCGATATTTCCCCAATGACGCTATGCTTATCGTTCTTCTGCGCACCTCCGTCGTCGCCACTGCTAAGTCTAATCTACAATATAGCCTCTATTCCCTAAACTTTTTGGAATGAAATCTCACTTGAAAGGTAGAGAGACCACCGGAGTCGGATTCGAGTGACTTTTCCATTCGTACAGAGCGAATTCTTCGCTCGGAATCGTCGAGTATCTTCGACTTGAAATTGAAGGATAAATCTAACGTAGAGGAAAATTATTATTTTGTATATTTATTATATATCCTCACACGTTATCTTTAATATTATATGTTTCTTTATTATCTAAAAAAGAATCCTACTGACTTTTTCTTCCGACTACCACAAATGAAACAAATAGGGGAAAATCAATCACCGGTAGCCTCAACCGTATTCTGTGAGATAACATTTCACGGCAAAATTTAGATATGTCAGATGAAACACACACTAGTAAATTCAGATATGTCGATTTACAGAATGGTTAACATCAATTCTAACTTTTCTTGCGTTGGTTCAGTAGCAGTGGATAGAAAGATCGGTATTCAAAATAATTTAGAAAGTTCAAAACTTGCATTATAAAATAGTATTATCAAATAAATTATCCACCGCTGATTTACTTTAATTTTTACAAAAAAAATATAGCTCCATAAAAAGTTCAGTACAACGATCAATCAAACGACGCTAATGACACAATGGAACGTGTTTGCAAACAGACGTTCGCAAACTACCATTTTAGCTATTACCGTACACAATTGACAAAGTTCATATTGTCCTACAGAGTTCGATATTTTACAGCCGAGAAACATGAGTATGTCGATTTACCATACCTATGTCAATTTTTTCTCTACAGAAAATTTCATTGATTTCATTGCAATCCTATTTCCTAGGCATAGTGAAATTGAAAATTTGAGATCAGGTGCGTTATGCCCGAATATTTGTGCGTCATGTTGCCGATTATTCGTAAATTGGCAACAATGCTCCAAAGCAGCAGTCACGATGCATCAATATTCAGAAATGATGCGGCCGATTGTAAATTTTCGATGTCAATATGCCTAGGGAATGGAGTTGCGTTGATGGAGTTTTCTATATTCCACCGTCACAGGAAGATATTCATTCCAATCGATTGAAACATTCGCTCACATGGCAACAGAATCCACTTTAAGCCTGAATGAAACATCTCTTGCGATTTTGAATGCACGGAAGAAAATAATTCGAGGGAGCGGCAAAATTTATACTGTCGCAGCAAATAAATCAACATATGAGGCGTCCTTCAAGTACTGTTCAATACTTTAGAAGTCAATTTTCCAAGTCACCTTATGTGATAACATAGTTCATGTAGACTTTTCTTCGTAAAATTTGCCGTCCCTCTGGATTATTTTTCTCCGTGGTGTGGTGGCATTTTCGACACACTGAAAATACTACTTTTCACTGAAAATACTACTTTCTTGTTTCGAGCGGGAAATTTACAGAGTCGACAGTCGAGCAAAATGAAATCACTCACCCTCGAAGGGCTTCTTGCCGATGCCGAATGTCGCGGCAGGTCGTCTCCATCCTCTCCAATTATTACAGAGCGACTCGTGCTCACTGCTGAAGCTGCACAACGAGTCCTCCTCGAAACGATCCGAGTCGTCGAACGAGAAACGGTCGTTCTCTTCCCATTCGATTAAATGACCGGAGAGACCGGCGCCTTCCTCCGTGGCGCCGCTGCTAGCGATTCCGGATTCGGCGGCAGCGGCGGCGGCGGCGGCCGCCGCCCCCGCGCTCCTGGAACACGCGCCACCGCTTCCGTTGCCGCCGCCTCCGTTGTTGTTGTTGTTGTTGTTGCCGCCGCCACCTCCGCCACCACTGTTACCGGTTCCGCCGCCGCCACTACCACCGCCGGATCTACCGCCGGCGTTACGTCCACCACCGACACCGCCGCCGCCGCCGCTGCCGGAGGACCGAGCCAGATTGCCCGCCAGTTTTAATTGTCGTACGGAACGACAACACACGCGACACTACGAGCGCGACGGTTCCCCGCCGTCTCCGCCACGCCGAGTCTCGTCGGTACGATCGCGTTGCGTCTTCGACGACGTGCTCCGGAAAATCTGCAAAGAGGAACGAACCATCTGTACTCCTCGAGACTCTCTCCTCCTCCTTCTTCTCTTCGCTTCGTCCCGACAAGACCTAGATTTGCAATATCCGTCTGGACGGCGGCAGGCAACCGTCCGTCAATCCTTTGTCGAAATATCTTTCAATATTTTTCAATCGGAATATCCGCCCGAGCCCAAATTTTTATGCTACTTCGACGCTTTTAAATATAGTTTGTGCCCATTTAGATGGCCTATAAAGTAATAAAAATCTACTTCGACGATACTATATTTGTCAACTTCGCTCTTGGATCTTTAATCCTTCAGAGGAAAAAGATCAGTATCAATTCAAAACTCATATTCCCATATGAGTAAGAATATATAATCTTATATGAAAATAAAACGTGCTCTTATATACATGAAAAAATTCACTTCTGTCAACTAACAACTCCAACGCAAAATATTGAAATAACATTTATGTAGGAATTAATTACCTTTTATATGTGCTCTATTCTCGATTTTTGCAAGTATCATTAAAATATAGGAGCAAATTTTACCTTTATACAAAATTATACCGGCTGTCTGGCAATTTTCTTATACGTGCAAGTAAAACGGGTGAAACTAAATGAAAAAGTCGCATCAATTTTCAGAATTCATAATAGTTAACGAGAAATCAATTATTCCGCACATCACAAATTCCGAGGAAATTATCGGACACTCTGTATATTCGGTGAATTACACCGAGTAACGAACTCTCCAACGACCTTGAACTTGGCATATATTATTGAGGACGCTATACTGAATAACATACAGAAAGTTTCAGTTATTGGGCTTTGTTAATTAAAAACAAAGTTACTGACAAAAAGTTTGATAAATTAAGCATTCGATAATTACGCATTATAGAGAGTGGAGCCGAAATTTTTTGTATATATTATTCAGTATAGTGTCCTTAATAATAATATATATCAAAATCAAGGTCGTTAGAGAGGGGGGGAAGTACTACATTCAAATAATCATTAATCCTTTTAAAACAATTTCTCCATTATTCCTTAGTAAATATTAACTTGGATGTAACACTTTTTTCTTTCAGTGTGAGAATATGAATTTTGAAAATTGGTACTCATTTTTCTATGTGCAGATTTAATTTTATTACTATCTCGAAAATGTTGACGTTAGAACGAAAATTTAAATTTAAAAAGACGGAAATTGAAGACACGTCATCAAGGCCTGGCCGAAATAGAAATATATTATATCATTGGAATTAAAATTAAACCCATTTTGACATCTTAATTCCTGCTGTTACGTAGAATTAAAGGTTTAATATCGGGTCGAGATTTCAACTCGGGCAATATCCTCCTTCGGCATTATATCCAGCATCAAGCATCGGTAAGTGTGTCTCGACGGAAGATTGACGGACGTTTGTCTGCCGCCGTCTAGACGGACAATCTGAATCCAGCCTAATTCGCAACGTTCGCGACGCTCGAGATGTTCCACGCGCGTACAACGGCATTCCCCGAATTCGACTCGCGAAGGTCACCCGAGAGAGAAATACCGCTGAGTATGATTCTTTTTTTCCTAGTGAACGGTTTTACTAGGACACGACCGTTGGCACGGCGGGAAACTTCCTTCTTCCTCGAGGAAAGTAAATTTCGGCGGTTACTGAATATTTCACGATAATAAATCAGCAAACCCCTCGTTTCTCGTTACGTTCACCGAGGGACTAGCCAGGGAAACGCAGCCTATGATTTCATAGAGCCCCGAGTGTCTCTTTCCACAGGCCACTCGCGCCTCTCCCGGAATCGCGGTCGAAGTGAGTGTGAGAAAGAAGGGCGGCGGATCGTTTGTGAGGCAACGCGTGCCTGCAGCGACGCGATGTGCACACGGTGTAACTGGCGCGTGGAACAAAAGGAGATAACATCAAAACACAAGTCGGTGTTGTGTACCGTCGCAAAGCTCTGTGCAAAGACGAGCGATCGCGAAGATCCTCGCGCGACAATGGGAATCGAGTATAAACGAACGAACGCATAAACAAACAAATACCCGACGCGAAACCGGGGAGCTTTTCTACGATTAACTTTACTCGAAAGATATATCCTCGTACGCAGCGATCTCGCGTCAACACAGAGAAGGCACGTCGATGTGCCAACGTCGGTAACTGATATGAACGCGGATAACGATCGCAATCTCCTCGGATTTTCCTCGGTGTGTCACACGGCGTGATAAGGTCGCGGAAATCAACAAGTTTTTCGCGCGAGGAACGCGGCGAGGAGGCCGCCGCTCGATCGCTATCTTCGCGCCGCGCGCGACGAGCGTGCGCGCGCACGGCGAGGCGCGCGCGACCACGGAGCGCGCGCGTCTCGAGCGACAAGCCGGAGGAGCCCGAGTTACGCAGGAACAGCTGATTCGCACGGTTATCTCGCGGATAGATACGCGTATTGATTTTCCAGCCGCGGCACCGTCGCGCGTTTCGCGCGTCGTACCGCTCGTGGAGACGAGACGCGCACGGCGTCCGACGATCGGCCGCTCTCGGCGTACGCTTTGTGCAAACGCTGGAGAAACGTCAAGCGACTGAGCGTTGGAGTAGGTTAGGGCGACTTGCTACATTGGCGCACGTTCGAAGTCAGCCGAGGTGGATACTCGAGAGAAAGAGAGGAGGGGGGGGGGGCGATATATATCGATGACGCGATGGAGCGCGCGTGGACCTTGACAGGTCGACAGACCCGCGTCAAGAACGTGCAACGACCCCGTGCAACCCCTCTCACCATCCCTCCCCCCCCCTCTACCTGTTCACTCCTCTCTTTCTTACGTCTACGACTCCGCGATGCTCGCAATGCTCCTCGAAATTATATTCGCAGGAGCGCGCGAACGCTCTCTCTCGCACGTGTATATATATATACACACACATTTATACGTCCCGACGTATGTGCATACGCGAGTGAGTGCGTGCGTGCGTGCGCGCGCGCTCGCTTGCTCCAACCCTTGTGCGTGCTCGCTCCGCTTACCTCCACCCCCGAGTCCGCGAATGTGCTCGAGATATCCGTGCAGCGGTGCACCACCGGCGGCGCCGCCGCCACCACCACACCACCACCACCACTACCACCTCCTCTCCTCACGCACCGTCTTCCAGCACTAGGTGCATCATCGACGACGACGATGACGAGCGGGCCCGTGCGCGTAACCGGCTCAGCGGCGCGAGCGGTCGTGCAACACAAACATAGACACACACGGTAACGCACTTGACAACAGAGCAGTGGGACAGCTGAGCCACCACAAATGCCCCATCGATGTTTCCCCGTTACGTTAAGCACGAATACACGGCATGCGCGCGCGCGCGCGCGCGCTCGCTGCGCGCTCAGCCACCGCGATGGTCGTCGCGTACGCCGCGCGCGGGCACGGTCAACGTCGGCGAGCTCGCACACGCCCGAAATCGCGCACGTATCTGACAGCTCGGCCAGTTCAAAAACGCCAGGCTAGCCTCCCCCATCGGCGACAACAACAAATATGGCGAGCGGACCACCTCCTGCACCTCGTAGCTACGACTGACGGCTGCGTGTAAGATGGCGCTCTCGCGTCCTTCCCCTACCACCGTCGCCGCCGCCATTCGCTCCCGGGTATGAGATCGCCCTCGCGTATCGCACAATCGACCGTCCTCGATTATCTCGATTCGCACACGGCGGCGAGTTCGCACGCCAACCGCGTCGACCCTCGTCGCCTGATTCGAGTAATGGCGGTTCTTTCTCGCGCGATCGAAAAATCAGTGCCGGCGATGATCCCCTTCCCCCTCCACCCCGCGAAACGACGCTGTGCCACGGTTACGAAAAATGTCAGGATTCTTCCGTGTTTTTTCTTATTCCGAATTCGGCGCGCGTTCGGCGTGGTCGAATGTGGCCGTTTTCGATTCCGAACGGCGCTCCTTCTCTTGCGGGAACGGATTGCGGACGACGTCGCTCCGGCCTGGGAATCGGGACACGATTGAACGGTGTGAAGCCAGAATCCGGAGTTTCGGAGGTTATCGCGTAAAGGACAGGAAGTTACTGACCGTGGTTGACGGAATTAAACTGTCTCGGCGTGACTGCGGCTCTTCAATCACGCGCTAACGGTCGGTTATCGTTCGAGGAAGAGGCGATTAAATTACGACGCCGCGCTTATTTCCGCCGGAGAACATGATCGGTCCGCTTGCCGAATGGCTGATGTCGTGAATGTTGGGAAATATTCAAAAGATTGATGCATCTCAGATAGCGCCACCGACTTGCCGGATCGCAGTGCGCGCTTTCATCGGAGGCCGCCACCTCCACGATTTTGTGTCCCGCGTATATTTCGCGCCATTCTGAAATGTCAGTTGTCGGCCTTGATCGTGAGGATAGCGCGTAAAGTTGTTGTTGGATCACCGTGCCGATTACTGTCATTAAGGGCCTTTTGTTGTACAAGAAACGTTAAACATGTCGGAATCCTCCAGCAAACGTATAAACCCGGAAGATACCATCAGCATCCTGGTAGCCACTGATATTCATCTTGGCTTCGACTATAGTAAACAGAGAGGTACGTCTTCGATGTTCGCGATATTTTTCCGCGTCCGACGTAAATATGATTGTCACGCAGTGAAGAATCTCATAAAAGACCGTATGATTATCCCGACGTCACTTTCTCCTCGACAGGAAGACATTCTGATGATAGTTTCATAACCTTCGAGGAAATATTGAAGCATGCCAAAGATAACGAGGTCGATTGCATTTTGCTGGGCGGAGATTTGTTTCACGATACGAAACCATCGCAGACCGCGTTGCTCAAATGCGTGGAATTGCTGCGAAAATATTGCCTGGGTACCAGGTTGGCAGTCTTGGAACTTTAAATAAAAATTGAGGATTTACGTTCGTACAAGAATGTCACAGCAGAGAATAAATTTGCTTTTTTTCTTTTATCAGAGAATGCACACTGGAATTTCTGAGCGATTCCGACTTGGTGTTTCGACACTGTGCGCAAAAGCATGTGAATTATGAAGATCCCAATTTGAACGTTTCAATACCAGTATTTACCATTCATGGAAATCACGATGATCCAAGTATAGAACTTGTTTGACACCAGAACCACGGGAATTTCTTTCCTCCCAGAACTGTGGTTTAGCCATTTTCGTTTCACTTCCATCTTCTTTCTTTGCAATTGTTCGTGGACTTCTTTGAATGTTATGGCATTGTTTAATTGTTTTATGATAAAAAAGACTTCCTAGTGATGAAAATTCAAAGGAATGGGAACAAAGAATCTGCAAGTGGGTCAAAAATAACCCAATCGTGGTTCTAGTGTTAATTCCTCATACACTGTTCTATATTCAGTAAACATAACATACAATTTGTGATCTATATTAGGTTTTGGTACTGTTGGATCGATGGATGTGTTATCAGCTACTGGACTAGTGAATTATTTTGGAAAATGGACAGATCTTACTAATGTAGTTATACCTCCCATAATTCTGAAGAAAAATGACACTTACATTGCACTCTATGGTTTGAGTTATATTAATGACCAAAGATTATCTAGATTGTACAGGGACGACAAGGTATATTCACTTTAATAGGTTTTATATCCAGTTGGTATAATTGATACAATCTTTCTTGACAACAGGTGGAATTACTACGTGCAAAAGATATGGAGACCTTCAACATATTTGTTTTACATCAGAATCGTGTCAAACACGGCGATCATGCTTATATACCTGAAGGTAAACTACAAAAGTTCCTTGATCTAATTATTTGGGGTCATGAACATGAATGTCGTATTACTCCTGAGTTCAATGCAGAAGGTGGATACCATATTTGCCAGCCAGGTAAAATTATACGTTTCTTATGAAATTATACACAAATGTCTATTTCTATATTTACCTAGTATTGTTACAAATTAATTAAATATTATAGGGAGTTCCATTGCCACCTCTTTGTGTGAAGGTGAATCAAAATCTAAACACGTGGGTCTTCTGAAAGTGAATAAAAAGGATTTTAAGATGAAAAGCCTAAAATTAAAGAGTACTCGACCATTCGTTTTTGATAACATGATTCTTCGCGATCACGACATCAAAATAGGAGTCTCAATAGCAGAAGCCGTATGTCAGTACGTGGATCAATATATCGAAAATAATCTTATGCCTAAAGTTGTTAAGCAACTTACAGGTATGTTGATTACTTTAAAATTACTTTTTATGCAACTATTCACGTATATTTAATTTCTTAATATTATTTATATTTCTCAAAAATGAATATGATATAAAGGATATCCTGGTCAACCACTCCAACCTTTAATTCGACTTAGAATATTCTACGAAGATGACAATCAAGTATTTGATACTCTAAGGTTTGAAAATATTACTTTATTTCGTTATATTTCTTTTCTCTTATTCGGTGCATATCCAAAAAAAAAAAGAAAAATATGTACTTCTAGTTTATCACGAAAGTATTGCGATGAGATTGCCAATCCCATGGAGATGATTATATTCCGTAAAATAAAAGGTGTGGAGAAAACAAGACTTGCCATTAAAGAGGGACTTGAAGATGTAGAAGATATCACAGAATTATTTCAAGGAAATGTAAAGAAATACTTTTAGTTCTTCTCGTGAATCGTTACATTTTATTTCGATTTTATTTTGTGCTCTATCATCATTATTTTGTGCTCTAACATCAACTATTATTTTCACGCAGATAGGGCAGGATTGGACAAGGACTGTTCCGGGAGGAATTAAGAAATATTTTGACAGGGAAGAGAATAAAGACAAGTTAACAGTATTAACCGTGACTTCATTAAATGAAGCGTTAAATCGATATGTTGATCTAGGCGATATAGATGCCTTTAAGAACATTGTAAGGTAAGTCACCGACGCAATTTATATTTCGGAAATTTCTATTCTGCGTATCCAAGTCATTTTTCACGTTTTCATTCACCAGAGATCAAATGAAAAGAACTATTGATTACGTAAAGAAGCAAAACGCTACGACAGAGAAGGATATCCGTAAAGAGATTAAAAACTTTTGCAACGAAAGACTTTCGGAAGAGCAACAGGAAAAGGACAATGTAATGGCGTGTAGAAAGTTTATGTATGTAACATGTCATATTTCCGTTTATCAATATGTTTTTTTATAGGCTGTACGAATATTAAACGACGCATCAAAGAATCCAAAAATTGGTCGACAAGCTCGCGATGTGGGTGTAATAAATGATAGTGATGACAACAGTGATGATGTTAATGTAACAACACAGATTAAAACTAGAGGAAGAGGTAGAGGTTCCAGAGGTGGTAGAGGATCCAGAGGGGGTCGTGGTCGCGGAAAAACCGATGAAAGAAATACCACAAAAACGGTAAACTAATATATAGTATAAGAACATACTGTGAATTATAAGAGGAACATATCGTCGGCTGTGATGTCTTATCTATGTATCTAATGGAGATATGACTTTTTTTTCTACAGAGCTCTAGAAACACGAAGTCGAACTCAAGTGCTGAACACTCTGTTATTATTGACTCCGATTCTGACTAGTTACTAAGTATTTTGCCAACAAAAACTACAAATACACATATATTATTTTTACACATATAAATAAATGTATATTTGTACGGAATAAAAATGAAAGGAGAGAGATCTTCTCGTCTTCTTTTGAGTGTAGTGTGAGAGAAAAGTTATATCCGTACGAAAGTTATGTAACATATAAAATATCTGAAAAATAAAGGAAGTCTTCCTACAAATAATAAACTTGTGCTAATAAATTCGTATAAAACAAAACTGATAAGAATTTAAAAATATTGTAATATTAAAAAAAATAAATATCACAATGTATGCTTTGTAATGACAGGCGAAATATTTTACGTATAAAAGTTAAAAAACTACGATTATGAAAAATGTGTAAAATTTAATTCAATAAATTCAATTCAATAAATTTTAACGTTGAATGATAATAAAATGTATAAAATAAAATTTCAGGGAACGTTTTGTAGGGGCCAGCAGAAGACGTAATGTCGACAAATCAGACGTAGGGCTCAACAACAAAGCAAAAGATCCCTCTGATTTCAAATTATATAATAAAACGATAAGTCGAGTCGCCTTGTTATTATTTTGGTGGGTATTACGGCCCGTTAAATTTTGCCTGTCGTTCAAAATCTTTTGATTTTTTAAGAGAACATTATAATACTCCGTCGCCGAAGGATGGCAGCTACTAGATACGAAATGTATTTTCGGTTACAATAGAAAGTCATGGTTGCTGAAGGAGAGTAGCCCAACTTTTAACTTCCTGGCGACCGAAATACTTCATCGCAACCCAAAATAGCACTTTCCAGCAACTAGTAGTTGCCATCCTCAACGATTGACGACGTGGCATTTGCGACGCATCGTAAAATGTTCTTTGTAGAGTTCTTTGTATTCTCCGTATTCATTCAGAATAATATTTTACCAACATCATGACATGGACATCTGAGCAGCATATACGCACGCATTTGTACGTATTCTTGTCCTCACTTTGTGACTATTGTGAATGCATGACATCAGATTGAATACATTTCGCTGTCTGGGTATATGAATGTACATATATGTAAATATTGTAGATAAATCACAGTATGTTCTTGGAATTGCTTCACTAAATTTAATTTAGGACGAATTGTTGTCCACAGGTGTATATGTTTCACCGATGTGGCATCCTTTGTTACGTATGTTTGAAATAAACTATAATATAGTTCAAAATGAAGTTTTTCAAATAAATGTACTCAACCAGTTGATCTAATAATAAAGACCAATAATCACTGACTGCTCATTGATCGCTTGTGATTTCTAAACGTATTGATGAATAAATATATCAACGGATCGAAAATCGATCCTCTATGGAAAAAATCTATTTTTGAAGAGAAAAGATCGATTTCCTGAAAGTCGAATCGAGATCGTCTACCATTAAATCAGACAAACTTTTATTTTCCAACACAATTTTTCATAGAAATTCATAGAATTTTTCATAGAAAAATAATTTAAGTATAAGAGCCATATTGTAAATAATAAGTGAATTTGAGAACATCGAAAAATATAAGGGTACGTTCATAATCATAAATTTATCCATTAATGCCCGACAGGAGCAAAATATCGATTGTATAAAAGTGCCGTTAGACTCCATTTTCCGATGTATCTGCGCTTTCCCGTATCTTAACTCGGAAAAATTACATTTGCTCATCAAAAGATTTTTGGAGTCTTTTTTATGAACGTACTTAGCCCTGTACGGGGCTGAATTTCGCAATTGAGTCCTCAAAAGTTCACAGTGAAATTCTCTTTTCCTCTCTTTCGCAAGATTTGGTGGGGATGAGAGAAGAAAAGAGAACCAGTGCAGACAGTGCAGTAATAAAGGACAGATCCTATGTATATTATTCGATATAACTCGATATAACTCGATTCTGCGCAGTCCGTGCCTGGTCCGGAAAAGACCCTTTAGACTTTCTTCGTCGATCGTGTGGGACGACAGAGGTTCTGTAGTCACGTATCGCAGGTATTTTCGTAATGAGTCTCGTTTTTTCAGCTAAACTACGGCGTTAAATTTGTAAAACGAATATTTACAAGTAGGCCGCAGATATAGAATCACTTTATATTTATCGCATTCCTCGGATGCAGTCGGATGAATTTTCGTGTTAATCGTGTACCCGTTTCTTGTGTATTGTTAAACCATAACCTCAAAATCTGTCGTAATTGTGCACGCTGATAATCTTCCAACGAGCAATTTAATACCTTGCGAAATTCGAGTTAAAAAATTCATAATTTAATACACACAATCTTGCGTAGAAATGCCGCCGAAAAGAGGGAAAGTACAGAAGGAGGAGGTGCAGGTTTCCCTCGGACCTCAACTTCGCGAAGGTGAAGTGGTTTTCGGAGTAGCTCACATTTTCGCGAGTTTCAATGACACCTTCGTGCATGTCACCGATTTATCGGGAAGGTTCGTACCGTATTCGATTACTTGCTGACTACGGATTAACCCTTATCGGACGCTAGCTTTTTATGCGTGATTCTCACCAGGTTGTAGCTGATTTCGGTAAATATGCGAACTTGTTACCTTCTACGTGACGTACGACCGCAGCGACGAAGTATTGTTGTCACGTGAGAGGTGACGTACGACCGATAAGGGTTAATATTTTTACACGTGTGTATGATAATATATATTTTTTTGACCCATGTACCATACAGAGAAACGATCGCTAGAGTCACTGGTGGCATGAAAGTTAAGGCGGACCGCGATGAAGCTTCGCCTTACGCTGCTATGCTTGCGGCTCAAGTATGTTATTTGGCATGATTACACTTAGACTGGTTGAAGAAATGGATAATTTACATTAACTTCCACATCCAGGCAGTACCTAGATGATAAATCTATAATCTGAGGCGCGTTCATGTTTGTGGAAAAGCAAATTCTTTCTCATATTTGGGAATAATGGAATTCCTTATACTTTTTCTTCCCTATGAGAAAAGAAGACATTCATTAAACCACGCTTCACTTATACAGTATAAGAGAGAAGTGACAGAAATCAATCGTTAATATACTGTTTCTTCTTTGCAGGATGTTGCAGAGAAATGCAAAAGCTTAGGGATCACTGCCCTGCATATTAAATTGCGAGCGACGGGAGGCAACAAAACGAAGACACCTGGACCAGGTGCGCAGTCTGCTCTGCGAGCTTTGGCCCGTTCGAGCATGAAGATTGGGCGTATCGAGGATGTTACTCCGATTCCGTCAGATTCCACGCGCAGAAAGGGAGGTCGTCGTGGACGCAGGCTATAAATTATTATGCCTTTCTGTATCGTTTATCTTATAATAAATATTAAGAAAAAATGAAAATGGCATATGATGTTCGGTACGGTCCTTCTCCATTGTACAGATATCTCTTGGAAATCTAGGAATTATAAGTTTTATTTATTCTTTGTTATTATCGTTACAGTTTATTAAGAGCAAACAGCTTCACACTAAATAGTTGTAACTTCGTGATGGATAATTACAAATAAGTTAATGTCAGAGGTCGACCACAAATTACTAAAAAATATTGCAATAGTAATTATACAGTCGAGTATGTGTAGAATATCCTTAGTACAATGTAATCAGCCGTTGTGGCAAAAATATACGAAGCATTCGTGTGATATAGCTGTTACGATTACATGATTAGTGCGGATCTTATATATCATTTGTAATTAATTCACATATTTATATATTACGATAAAACCGAAGAAAATTATGCTTCACCGACCAGCTGACCAACGGTGAGATACAATTTGACTTTCACATCTACTTTCTGCGGCGGTTTATGCTCGAGCGTTGCGATAGTGTTCACATATCCGTGTTGCATGACAAAACCGACTGTTATCGGCTCCTCGTTCTCGTTATTTTCATATGGGGTTACGTGTAAACGTATCACAGCTTTATTTCCCTTCCGCCACACTACGAGCCTTAAAAGAACAATTCACAGATTAAGCATACAAACGGCTGAGAACAATCATTTGAGTAACAATTATTATTAAATAATCGGTAGAATAGAAATTCCTTCTGGATATAAAATATAGATAAATTAATGAATACATTTGTTAGATCACAAGATAAAGGAATATGAAGTAAAAACGAGAAAACGAAAGAAAAAGACGAAATATTAAGCAGATTAAAACAGTTCCAAGTACATTATGCCGCGTATTAAAGAAATCGGCGACACCAGATTTCTCATTGGCTAAAATACACATCTTGTTAATATATACAAACGTTCTGTAGTGTCCGGTGGCGGGTAACGGAAAAAGTTTGAAACCTTCGAAGGTCGCTGACGAAAATATCAAGTTGTACGAAATTAATAAGATCTGAGGAGTCAATGCATCCAGCAACAATCATGTACGATTAGTGTGTACTTTCATGTCTGCCAATCACATCCATCTTCCAAGAGTCGATCGCTCAATTGTGTGTTCGCTGGATGCAGCCGATACTAACGATTCTCCCATCATACTATACTTACTTCGGATCGTCCTGAAAATTGTGATTATCACTTGTATCATCGTACTCGGCGGCGTCGTCCCTTGGCGGTAGGATCAGCGGGCTGTGAGGCAACACCAGATCCGCATTGGGTGCAACTTTTATCGACTTAGGATCTTCCGTCACGGGCACTTGTCGCACGGTAGACGGCAGTAAATTTGGAGACTCGCATCCCTGCAATCATCAGTCAGCGCATCAGAGAATCCACTCTGGAATAATCGCTTTAGAGCGTATCTCACTGTAAGATCCCAATTTGTCATTACTTGTTGCGTATTTTCCTGCTTAAGATCCTCCTTTTCCTCAAGTAGCGAGGTGGACAACGAGGTGTCCAGCGGCAATATAGTTATCTGAGTCTGATGCTGCGTCGGGTTGCAGAATTTCAGGAGCAGCTCGCTCGCTTTGCCCGGTCGCAGTGGTTCGCAAGTGACGATCTTTACCTCCGGGATATGATAACTGAAGGATGCAATTCCGATTGATCGTTATGTATGTACAATGTATATACGATATAATCAGTATTCTTTCATGTATGCGCTATTGATCGATTCTTCAACGTATTCGTTATTGCTTACAGCGCGGCTAACAGAATCTTGAATTTTGTAGATTGCGGGCAAAGATCGGATTTGCTGACGTTATGCTCGCACACTCGGCAACGCTGGGACCTCTTAACTAAAAACTGCCTGTGCTGTGGACGCAATTCGTTTATCTTCTCGGCCTGCGCATCCGGGTGTTGCAATCTTTGCTCCAACGTAGTGACTATCTCACAAGATTTTACGAATATATATATTTCGAGCAATGCCCGTACTTTCAATGATCACAGATCATTCGCATCAGAGACTGAACAACTTCTTACGTTTAGTTATATCCACAGGCTCCGTGAATATATCGCTCGGCAATTCTTCCACTTCCTCGCTCGCAACGGATGGTGCCGGTTGAGCGGTTGACTGAGACTGTGCCGGCGGTTTGATGGGATGCCCGATTCGTTTACGAACCAAAGCGGATGTGAAACTGTACATTGTCTGTTATAAACAGTGTTAGTTGTAAAAATGCGTTACATTGTGAACAAAGTCGTAATCGAATGAAAACTCACGGCTGGCATAAATGAGCGTTTCGGACGAAACTTTTTTCTCTCGCACTGTTGCTTCTCTATAGACGCTAATATTTTGTGATAATCAATGAGAGCATTGATTCGCGTCGTATGTGGATTTTCTAGCTCAGGCCAACCTCCAGTTGCTATGTAAGTATAGAAAATACATCTTATTTTTTCGAATACTACAGATGACTGGTTAAAAATAGTATAAAACTTTCTAGTTAAATAATAAGCGAAATTATTCAACAAAATCTCTCCTCACCTACTGATTGATCAGGTATGCCTGCATCACGAGAGCTCCAACGACACAGCGAACAGAAAAGATAATATACCTTTTTAGGCGTAGCCTTAACATCCTTGGCTTCTTCTGCTTCTGATGATGTTAATATTGTTCTCACAGGTGCTAGACCTGCTCTTGTAGATAATGTTTGAAAGCAACAAGGACAGTCAAAGCAATTGGAACATCTGTAAGCACATTATTGTTACTATAACATCTCACGCCTATAATATGAAACACAAAGTATAGAAACATACTTGTTCTTCTTAAGGCGTACTTCTGACGATGGTAAATTTTCCATACAATTAGGACAGTAATGAGAGTCCACCTGTACAATAAGGATGTAATAATGATGAAAAACGTGTTATATACTTAGTAGTATATATCTATACGAAATGTAATTATTAATTGAATTCCTCGTTGTATATTTCATTATATTTGCCTTAAAATTGTAAGAAACGTACCTCCTGACAGACACAATAGCCGCATCGTATCTTCAAGCAGTGTCGGCAGAAATATATCTTTGATATAGGTTTCAAGGAACCGCAGTTGCATATATAACGCACATAATCCGGTTGGTTTAAATATGTCATGCTGAAATAAACAATGGAAAACTTGACAAGGCAGTGTGACAGAAACGTCACTAAGCGAGGCACCTCCTCGCATGATAACCTAAAAGAACTCTCTCTCTTTCTCTCTCAATAATGGTTGTAGGCGACCTAAAGGTACATTCCCAAACTCATATCACTTAATGATTATTGAGAATGGTGTCTAATAATGTACACACTGTGTGTACTTCCGAACGCAATTTCGATTTCAGACTAAAATCTAGTATTTATGTTGGTAGATGCTTGAAAGATACTAAAATTTTCAGTAGTTTCTAGCAACTTTTACATCAGGCCAACAACTCTGTCCGAGACGTTTATCGTGGATACAAGGCCTTAAGCCCGTATCAGACTACAGATTAGGGATTGAGATTGAATTGAATTTGGCCACTCACTGCAAAGTTAACTAAACTCAAGTTTAGTGAAATTTAGTGAACTTTGCACTGATTGGTTGAATTTCTATTCAACCTAATCTCCAATCCGTAGTCTGATACGGAGTTTACAGGCCACGGCTTCCATTACACCAGTGCTCCTTCTAGTTTGTTATATAGTTCAATGTCTACGATAGTTTATATGGAATTATTAAAAATTATTTATTACTTTTATAAGTCGTTGTGATTAAGAAGATACTGCTTATCGATACAGTATATAAACACGGTAAAAACATATATTACATAATGAGTGATATAAAAAATTAGTGACTATTTTATAACCGACTCACATTTTTGCCATGCTTTCAGTCTTTAACAATGCAAAAGGAATTCGCAAAGGTTAAGAAGATTCTACATCCAAATAGTCGTAAGACCATTGCAATTGTGAAAAAAAATAAAAGGTAAATAATAAAACTTTACATTTGTAGTAGATATAATTCAATCGTTGTTTTTCAAAGTAAATATAATACATGTGAAACACTTATTTTCCAGACTGTCAAATAGACAAAAAGCTAAAACGGTTGGTATGATAAAACAAAATTTGATAGGGGAGAAAATGATGTGGATTCAACAAAATATGGTTCCTGACTTGTGTCCATATACTTCAGAACTCACAGCAGAACTACTTTTAAAGTAAGTGTGAAGTTTCCGCTGAAGCATTTTGAGTATTTCAAATAGAATTTGTTATTTTGGTTTTTATTAGATTGATCATAATTGTCATTTATATGTTTGTATATGTTAATTTTGTTTAAAGGTATATTAGAAGAAATGACGAGGAACTGGAACAAATTGGGATTAAGCACTCTGTAGGAGGAAAGAGAGGCAGACAACATGCTAGTAGAGAAGATTTATTAAGAATGACCAAGATGAAAGAGCAAGTAGAATTTGATACTTGTGGAATTGGTACTTATACTCTTTCCTTGACAAAGTCATGTTGTTAAATTATGTACAGTGTATGATTCAATGTTACTTTGACGCAGAAATTCCTGATATCTTAATTCCAACGCAATGCGAAATGTTGAGGACATGGAATGGCGAATTGAAACTTCTACCTCGATTCAAGTTTCGAAGATTTGGGAAAGTGCACTTGAAAGACATGTTGCAAAGAAAAGAGAAGCAATCAAAGATAATGAATAATCCTGCAAATTGCGCCACTCTAGCCTGCGTTAGCAAGCCTACCATTTGCTCACCGAAGGACAGCAAAGTTGAGGACATCAAAAATAGTAGTGTAGAAAATAAAGAACTGAACACCACCCTATCTGAAAGTACCATATTAAATGATTGTTCAATGGATATGGAATAAATTATGTTTTGATATCTCTATTGGCTGTCACATTTGCCACATTTTATTAAGATTCGAAAAGTTTAAAATAAATTAAATTTGGTTCAACCCGATACACGAATCCGGTCTGTGTGTATTAATGATGAATAATTATTTACTGCATTCGAATGTACGGATGAGAAAATGGAAAGATCTACGAGAGTATGATCGCAAAGCACCATCACGCGATGATACTTCATGTACGTGTAAACTTAGCCAAGCGTAAAATAATTAAATAATTACCGGCTAGTATTTATAGTCAGATCTTATATTTGAGACCGTCATCTTAAGTTCATCTTCAGATATTTCGTAGCTAATGAAATGAGCCGTACGGCATGTGAAGATAAACTTAAGACCGCCTTAAATACAAGACTCGACTAGAGGCGGGTTCCACTTACGACGACGCGAGCGTCATTCTATCTTTGTTCCTCGCCGGATGTTGAATAAAGATAGAACATCGCTCGCGTCGTTGCGAATGTTAAGCGGAATCTGCCCTATGAATACCGGCCTATATGTACGCCGAAAGACGTTAGAAGAATCTCGACAGGGAAATGGCGTCTCTTCGAAAATGTTCCCGTCATTATTCTCGCCAAACGCATCATCGATCGATAGATCGCGGAAATTTCGTCAGCGGCAAGGATTCCCTACGACGTTACACAGCTGCGTCGATCTGCGTCGCGGCGAGCCGCGGATCATTCTGGCGGAAAGAGAGAAGGGCCGACAATCGCGTGAGTAAGAGTGAAAGTTAGCGAGGCTACCCGCGAATTATCAAGCACGGATTCCTCTCTTATTATCGCGATCGAAGGAACGTTCGATTCTTAATTAACACACGCGGATTCGCAAAAGAACGATAATAAATAATAGCCTGTCCGCTCTCGGCCGACCGTCGGCCGAGTTCGTCGTCACGCGCGGCCGATTATGCAGATGATTCGGCTGAAATCTTCGTAAAATTTCTTTCTGTCGCGCGGCAAGTTCTCATCTCTCCAATGCACATTTCACACACACACAAACACACACATGCACGCGCGTGCACGCGTCGAATATCCCGATGTAGAATTACCACGGTGGTGACGTGGGATACGTGAATTCAAATTGCTCAGATAATTCCATCCCGCGTAACCTCATCGTATCCCCTAATGACGCTTGACCGGTAAGGTTAATAACTGGAGAACACATAAATCCATCTTCGTTTCCCCGAGATCGGCCTAACTGTACACGAAGTTGTAATCCCGAAGAGGGTACCAGAAATTCGCATTTCGTCCGGACGTTGTAAAATCGTCGATTTTATCCGTTTGAATTCCCATTGAATATCATCGATCGTGATTTTATAGATTCATATGATTCATATGAATATGAAAAATTCTTTACGTGTTGAGCTGGATTTATACATAGAAAAAAACTGTTTGGTAGAATTTATCTAAAATAATCTAAAATGAGGGAATTTTCTGATCATTAATATTGTATTCCCTTATAGAAGAATATTATTGACCGGTCAGTAATAAATTACTGTATCTCAATAATTTTATTATTAGTGTTGATAATTTGTGGTACTTAAATTACAGAGATGCTAATAATGTAGAGTGATTAAGTGATTATGACGACAGTGATAATCACCGATCTAATACAGAGCTCTGCTCAGTTTCAGCCACCAATCTGCTCGCATTACCTGTCAGCATGTTCTTTCACATTTCTAACGGCAGTTTGGCAACATAATCAGATAGAACTGATCCTGTGTAATTAGATTTGTTGCCTTTCTACTATGAAAAATTTGTAGCAGACTCCGCTCGAAATCTGTTTGCACGGTTTTGGCTATCTGGATTATACATAATATTTATATTTGTCGAGCGGGAATTTACGATATTGATATAACGTTCCCGTATAACGGAAGGAGAAACTATAAGGATATAAAAAAATGCCCCGAAATGTATAAGTTTATTTTAAATGATATAAAACATCGCAGATAATTGCACAGATTCTTCTACCAAAGTAATAAGAAAACATCGTTTAATAACATAAATATATTTAAAATCTCATCATCGCTTATTTAATGTGTCAAAGAAACTGCAACTCAGTCGTGGAGAGCACAGCGATTGTTAACTAATTTACAGTAAATTTCAGCTAAAAATAATATGACAACTGATAAGGCTTGTCACACACAGAAGAAAACAATTTGCTTGAATTTCTTTGAAACGAACAAACCAGATTTCGCGTTTCGGTTGAAGGAAACAGAATTTCTGGCGCTTAAGAATCAATTTCGGCTCTCATAACCGGAAATTCGGTCTCCTTCGACGAAAAACCGCGTTTTTATTCATTTCAGAAATAAATTCCACCAAACTGTTTCTTCCGTGCACCGTCCATTGACTTAGGTTTCCTTACGCCGCTCCGCTCTCCTCCGGGGGAAGCGTCCGCAGTTTCCGCGAGGTTGTCCCTCCGCGTGAGCGTTCGTTCGGCTAAAATATCGGCTTCCGCCCCCGGCATCGCGCCGTGTTTACGAACTTGCAATTTGATCCCGGGCTTCAAGGGTAGTGTTCGCGGGCGAACATCTGCGCGAACTAACAGTATATATAACCGTATTGAGATTATGCAAGCCGATAGCCGGGCCGGGATGGTAATGGCAGATGTTTTACCGCCAGTAAACGTAATATTAGTCGGCGTTGCGGCGGCCGATGGTGCATAGCGCGAGCACCTAACGGTGGAACCACCATAACCGCCCCGTAATTGCCGTTTCAATTTTCCCTGGCATCCGCGGAACTCGGTGCGCCATTGGGAGCACTGGCGCATCTCGGGCTACCATTGATAATTGACGATGACGCGTGTGTCCTGAATGAAGACGATAAGACTACGATGAATGGTGAAATAGAGGTCGAACGACGAAGACGCACGAGAGAGTCGGGCTATTTTGATCGATTTCGAGCTGCGCTCGTCGTTCGAGGATATCGGGGGCTCGCGTCGATGATGACGTCATCGTCTTGAAGAATCAATCATTTCACAGACGCGGAATCGGACGATCGTTCGAAAGATGATGGAAAGATTTTCATGAAACGTAGCGCGTGTTATTTTCTTATTGTTGACGCATTGATCGGCGCGGTTGATTTGCTTGGATTCCACGAAGGCTTGATCGATGATCGCGTCGCCGGAGATGCGGAATAAATGAATATAATTCGATACGCGTATATACTTATTTTCCATCTCATTGCGTCGATTCTCTATCGGCCGTACAATTGACTCTTCAAGTGCAATTAATCAAGCTGGAATTCGGTTTCCGGGATTTGGAGCCGCATGTTTTTTTCGTAGATTGTCCCTAATCCTTCATGAGAATTTCGAATCTTTTCATCAGAGAGAGAGAGAGAGGGGGGGGGAAACAGCCTGACGCTATCGATTCGCGTGTTAGTGAGAAAAGAATATGACCAAAGTCCAAGCCTTTAACTTTTATAAGTCCTCAGTGTATCGCCGATAAAACTTCACGCATGCTCGATCATCGGAAGGCACAAGTGTAAGGTCGTCCGTTGAAGAATGCCTGTTATTGCGCGCACGATTACGTTTTCGAAACCGCAATCGCGCAACTCGCGACGGCAATTTTTGCGGTATCGCCGATACAACTTTCTCGGTATTCACGAGAATCGGAAATTCTCGGCGCGCGGCTCGTTTCAGGTAATGTCACTATTATTCTCCGTGCGATTCGCACGATTTCGTACGCGTCTCGGACGGAACTGGCAATTTGGTCTTGCGCGTTGCGAAGCGGCCGGTTACGTTCTGACGTTCAATTTGTATGTTTAACAAACGACCGCGCTGCTTCCTCGTGCCGAAGCGGTGAGTCTTCCGATTCTTCGCTCGCCGCGTAATTGCCCAGATTGGATTGTTCCGCGTTCGACGAGGATACGCTTCCGCGGCTTCGCGCGCAGCGCGACGCCACGATATCGTTGTTGTCGACCGGGAAAAGATATTTCCGTTCCTGCGAGTGAAAAGCAAGTGATAAGAGAAAAATGAAAACTCGCTCGCGGGAAGTGATATATCCCTGTTGTACCGCGACTGAGAGCATTCGTATGAACATTCAGCGTTAAGGCAGTTGGAAGCTTTCCTAATTTTAACGTCGTATTAATCAAAACACCATTTACACACATGTACGACTGGATAAAAATTGACCATGCCGAAACTGAAGTAATTTAAGTCGAAGTTAGCACTGTCTACTTACTGAACACTTACTGAACGCAAAATAGTCGGTATTTTCTTACGATACATTATCTTTTCTATTCTTTATTTAGCATAAATTTAATGTACGATTAAAAAGTTAATTAAATAGTGAAATTAAGAAGTCAATATACGAACATTGCTCTTAAATATTCGTTAAGACGACCGAGAGCAATTGACTTCCTATAGGAATTTTTCTACCGTTCCTATATTATATACTTTTCAACTATCCCTATAAACGAATTTTCGTCCGGCAGCCATGCAACGGAAAGTTCAGTTACATTAATTGAATTGTGTCTCCCTTGTACATAAATGCAATGAGAGACGACTTTTTCCCCTCTCCGCCCGCCGGGAAAACGGGAAGAAAATCGCGCAATCCATACGTCGATCGTTAATGACTTTCGCGTGCGGTTCTTTGTGAGAAATGTCACGGTGAGCCTGTAGCGCCGATGTGTGCCGATCCACGGCCGCAAAGTGAACGCGAAGAAGTCACCGAGGAATTATCTTTCATTTCGTTACTCGATAAAATTGCGTACGACGAATCGCCGGATTACTTTGTGCATTACTTAAGCGGTATATCACGGAAATCACCTGCTACTCCCAACCGTCGGCGGGCGTATCTCGCGCACCTCGTTGCTGATGAGTTCACAATTCTTATTAAAATTCACGGCATTTTATATATACATACGCTTGTTCCGTGATCGAAAAACTGAAGATCCGCGTGCCGCTGAATTATTCAGCATCTCCGAGTGCCGCGGGCGCGACATGTGGTTGTTTACAGGAAAGGTTTTTTCCAGAGATGCACGCAGGGGGGCAGGTCGGGAGGGAGGGAGGGGGGTCGGGACGAACAATAATTTCTCCGGAGGAATCTCGGCGGCGTGGAATTCGAAAATCACTCGGCTAAGTCAGTCGGCCAGCGCCGACACGAATACTTGAGAAGAGACGGAGCCTCCTCGACCCGGAGAGAAAGAGACACGGAGAACGGGGGAGGGGTGGGGGAAGGCGGGAGAGGGAAGTATGAGAGGAGAGTACGCGCGTCGTCCTCACTGTGATCGTGCGGCATCCCTCACCGTGCCGGCGAATGTAGGTCCTCGGGTCGGCACCTATAATGCGAACTACCTCCTACCTCGCCGAAGCGCGGCTTCGGGAACAGTACTTCTCCCTCTCCGGTTAACCCCACCAAACTCCGCGGAGTTCATTGAGAGCACGATAACAGGTGTCCCGCATACCGCGCAATAAGCGTAGTCACGAGCCGACGACTCCTAGTGTCATATTTTTTCAGTAGGACACTAGTCATGAATATGTAGATTTCATTTGGGAGTGGCCCGGTCCCCTCACCCTTCACCGGTGGAGAAGAATCGGCGACTTCTGTTCGGCCGCGGGAGTATGTGCCGAAGTGCGAGAGTGCGTCATTGACAAACACTAATGACTCCCGACGTTGAAAATCCTAAAGATCGACGATCTCGAAGATGACGGATGGGTAGCTGGACGTACACGATAGAACAAACGAAAATTCAGTTTCCGTTATCACGACTGAGTACATTCGTCTGAACGACATTCAGCTTCATTAAAAGCTGAGACAACTGAAAATGTTTTAACGTTTGCCGAAATCTCCTACATGATCAGCTACATCTTTTTGCCTCTGAGACCAAGTTTTTATTTGGCTCTTAGGCAACAGAAAATTCATTTACATTAACAGAGCTGTTTCTTGAGTCAAAATTTTGATGCTGTTTTAATGCTATTAAGAATAGTTTATGCTTACTTAAAAGGACTGTAGATTAGTAAAAATCTATTTTTTGACGATACTATATATTATATGTTAATTTCTCTCTCTCTCTCTCTCTCTGTGTATGTGTTGAACCTTTAATTCTACAAATTTAATTTCTACTCTTTAATTTAATTTCTTGAAGCTATAAATGCTACTTTGAAGCTATAAATGTTCTCGATATTTTGATTATTAATTTTTATAAATATTGAAAATAACCTATTTTTTACGTCATTAACAGCGAAAGCGGAAATTTAAGAAATTATTATGACAAAAGCAGAAATAAACTATAGAATTAAACAATAATAACACAATAAATCATTAGAATTGAAGTTATTATGTTACCTTATTAGTTATTATTTATCATATATATTTCCTATATATTATCCTATATATCAAACTATGAGTTAGCTCCTATGTTAAATACGTATGTTGTAGAATTAAAGGTTTAACATAGAACCGATCATACACACACGATATATCTAGACCGAGCGTTTGCCTTTATTTGAGGAGTGGGAGTCGAGGTGCGCGTAGAAAAGGACGCACTCTGTTTTGTGTTCTTGCGTTCTCTTTCACTCGCGTGACCTACGTCTATGCGCGAACGAGACGCAAAATACGAAGAGTACATCCCTTTCTACGTGCATCTCGAACCCCCGCTCTTCAACGCTCGGTCTACATATATTACCGTCCACGGAACTAATATTTCAACTCGGCAGGACTGATTGAACTTGTCGAGGATTTTTCAGACAGATCTGAGACTCAGGCCTTCCGGATTTCTGTCATTTCATCGGGAGTAAGTAACGAGAACGCGTTACAATGAGATCACCGAGATCAACTGTCTGCACTCAATCGTCATTCAGTGACCTCATCCGACCGAGACGACCGAAGGGTCTCCCAGCGCACGCTACATCCGTCGAATGCACCTGGTGACGGTTAACGGTCGATCGGCAGGCGCGAGCCGTAGAAGGCGAAGAAGGTGACGAAGAGAGATGTGGACCGGACCTACATCCACCTTGACCCGCCGACGGCTAGGTTTATACTTCTATTGTGCACCGCCTTCGCGGATTTTCCACGTGCACACCTCGATTCGCTCGTCCACCACCTTGCGACGCCGTTCGTTCTCGGGTTACCACGTCGCGAGGCGGCGGAGGAAGAAGCCTAACGAGGATTTTCGCGAAATAGGCCCACGGAGCGACTCATCAAGGGTAACTCGGGCAGACCGAGCGACGGTTGCGCGTCGCGCGAGGTTCCCCGGTGCCGCGCGTGTCCCGGTGCTCGGCCGACCAACCGAGAGAGGCAGCGCCGACGAAGAAGAAGAAGCGGGAAAAGGAGCCGGGCGGGTAGGGAGAGGACGGCGGAAGAGGGGTTCTAGCCGCTTTGCCTCTCCGGTCTCTCTCTCTTGATACACCTTTCTCCGGTTCCCCAACACCCGGCGGCGGGCCTTGGTTCCCCTTCAGTCCTCATCGGGACACAGACAAAGTTTCGCACCCGGAGAAAGGTCAATCGGTCGGTCGCTCCGCACACCGAGGAGCTCTCGTAACCACGTCCCGTCCGATAACCAGGTGTAATTTTCACTTTATCGTGTTATCGACTTCGTCTCGCTGCCGCTCTTCGGGTTTTATCAGCTTCCTCTCTCCGCCCTTTCGCCCGCTTACTCGGTTTTTCTCACCTACTTTCTTCTTCTTCTCTCCCTCTCTCTCTCTCTCTTTCGCTGTTTCCTCCGCACCGCAGCCGTTTCGCTTTTTCGCGCGCACGCACTCGCGACAGTAGTAACATTTCGTACACACCGGGTGGCCGGAGGATCTTCGTAAGGCGGTCTCGAGGTGGTTCGAATCCGGCCAGCAGCCGTCGGATCGTTTCGGTGCTCATGTAACGGACGCGAGTAGCACCGGTGCGCGCGGAATTGGTTTACGTGAGAGTGCGCGTCTCCTCATCGCAACTCCGGGCCAGTTCAAAGTGCTGTCGGTCCGCGGGACTCGAGGAGCAGATGGACGGCGACATGTGGAGGCTTTGGTTTACGAAATTGCTTCTGCTAGTGACACTCCTATTGGCGATTACGGCTCAGGCGCGATCGCAGGGTGAGTGAGTTTTGCACATTAAACGATTGCGACTTGATCTCTTGTTTTCACGGTGTTACGCTCGGAGAAAGAATTGCCCGCAGGAGCTGAAATCTCTAACTGCGACCTGCGCTGTAATAAGAAATGTCGTTGGGGCAACTAATAGATTTCGCTAAATAGTTAATTATCAATGCATATATTTAGCCAAATAAATATATTAACACGTTGACTTCCACGGAACTTTTCACGATTCTGGTCTAAGAAGCGAATTTGATTTAATCAAGTAATGAAGCGACGAGATAACTCGTAGTTGGCGTCCTGGGCAAGTAAACAACCTACGAGATATATCGTAGTTGGTAGTCAACGTGTTAATAATCAGTTAAATTTCGCTAATAGCGATATTAGTTATTAGAGGTAAAATTCATTCGCTGCGAGCTGCAACTATATTGTTCGTTTTAATTCGAGCAGCTAATAAATTTAGCTACGACACATTAGTTATACCTGTTTCAGCTCCTACGGCTAATTCTCTCTCCGAGCGCACGACGAGGTGAAACGACGGTGTTTCCGTCTCCTTCTCGTCCGAACGGCCGTTTTGCGTAGGTGTGAAATTAATCGTACGAATGGCGAGTCGCGGATTTACGCGGTCTCGATTTATATGGTTTCGGTCTTAATTCGTTCCTTACAGTCGTTGACGCGTGACTAACGATCGACGAGGACGGCGAATCTCCCTCGCCCGCCGGTAACACGGAAACAGCTCGCGCGCGTGATAATTTCTTTTGTAACACCTGTTCTTCCGCGTTCACTTCGCAGATAATGCGGCGTTTTCCATTAACAGGACATCTACCCGTATACATGACTTGTGTAACGCTAGGCTCGGCAGAAACGAGCCGGCGCGTAACTGGCTTTTTTTCTCTCTCTCTCTCTCTCTCTCTCGCTTTGCCGGCGATTAAAAACATACGCGACGTAACGAACGAGAGAAATTGGGAAAACGGATCTCTAGCGTCGTCGGACGAATTCAAGCTTCGCTCGATCGAAGTTCTACATATAGTCAAGTTCGAATCGTCCTGATGAATCTTCGCCGTTGAACGATATCCGCGAGAAGAGAGAAGAGAAAAATTACACGACGATAAGAAATTAACGGGCCGAGTGATAACTACCGCGCCGTGCGCGGATGTTATCGCGATATGATAATTGACGCGAGATCACCGCCGGTGCTCACGCAAATTTATGGAAACGCATGTCGGAGGCGTCACTTACGCTTTATGTATTATAAACCGCGCATAACGGTCCGCGCGGCTTATGGTGCTCAGTGGCGTGTACTTTGCACAAGCATCCGCTCTCCGTCCGATCCAATATCGGACGATCCGGGCAAACCTACCTACGTTTCTTCGGCTAGGCCGAAAAGCGCCGTTATCGCCGCTGTCTGGCATTTCGCAGCCTGATTTTCCGGCTGTCATCCGAATCGCCGGCCAAAGGTCGGCGTTTTCTCTCATCCTCATTGCTCACCGCACTTATTAACGTCACTCGAGCACTCCTCGCGCATCGACGATGCATCGCGCGCATAATCGGAGGCGGTATTCACACGAGATCGACGGGCATATATCGCGCATTCATCGGTTTTATTTGATTGAATCGGCGCGAATTGCCGCAATGTGCTTTGCATATTTATGAATCGGCCCGAAAATGGGATAAAAAGCGGTAAAATCCCGCCGGCTCAAATAAGGTAACGCGAACCGGCGAGAGGCTCAAACGCACCTCGCTCCTCGAATTCCTCTCCGATTCGGTAACCGATCGAATGGATCCGGCAATCCCGAATCGAAATTTCGATGTTTTTAAGAACAGTTTACCCAGATGTCGGATGACTTATAGACTAGTTGAAACCCTACTTTGACGATAACACACTCGTTAATTTTTCTCTTGAACCTTGAATTCTACAGATTTCGTTTCAATGAAGCGCTGTTTGAAATTTAATGAGATAATCTAAAATGAGATTTCATTTCAATGCTGCCTTGAAGCTATACACGCTTTCTCGATATGTCGATTATCAAACTCGTATAAGTACTCGAGATAACTTGTCCTTACGCTGCGAAAATGAAAATCTAAGACGACATCGTCATAGTCAAAGTAGAAGTAAATTACATCGTTAGACTCGAAATTGAACTTATTTTGCTATCTTATTTCCCTACTGTGTCGCAGAAGGTTTAATGCAGGGCCGAAATTTCGACTCGAGTTTTGAAACATTTCTAAACGGAGACTGCTTCGGTCCGCTTCAGAATATTTTCGTCGATGATGCACGCGTGCGTTGTCCGCAAATTTCGGCCCGGCCGTCCGGTTGGTCGGTCGGTCGGCGAAACGAGCGAACCGGGACAATCGAGATTGAGATCGAACGGAGCGCGCGCGCTCGCGAGCATTATCCGAAGCATTTTTATCGGCGGCGGTTGGCCTTGCGGACATTAGTTTTGCCAGCGGTTCTCTCACATTCACTCCTGCGAAATAGGAGAGATCGAGAGACGTTACCAAGGATCTCTCTAACGAGTCTCTCGGATAGAGCGCGACAGAGGGAGACAAAGAGAGAAATATTCGCGGGGTTCGTGAATATGGAACGTGAGTGCGATACCGCGGAAAAGATCAACCTCACGAGCGGAGGAGATTGCATCTCTCGTGGAAGTTACGGAGACGAGCGACTTTGATCGGTGACCCGAGACGAAATTTTATCTCTAAATCTTTAATTTTATAATATGGTTGGAGCTACGATAGCGAAATAAGTTTAATATACATATATATATATTTTGCGATTCTAATAATATAATTTATCCCTATTTTAACTATGATGATATATTAAATTTGTTTTCGTTGTTCTTAGCGTGAAAATAGGTTATTTTACAGTAGCGTTAAAATTAAATTTGTAGAATTAAAGGTCCAAGACAGAAGGTAATGAATGTCAATATTGTCAAAATAAATTTCTAGTCTACGTAATATACGTCGAAGTAAGCACAAATTATTCTTAAGCGTGTCAAAGTAGCATCAGAATTTCGACTTGAAGATTCCTCCAAGTTGAAATCGTGGCCCTGTGTATTAAATTTTTAATTCTACAAAATAGTAGGAGCTAAGATAGTAAAATAGATACAATTTCAATTCTAGTAATATCTTTTACCCCTACTTTAACCCTGATGATGTCTTAAATTTCCGTTTTCGCTGTTTTAACGTTAAATTAAGTTGTTTAAAGCAGTGTTAAAATTAAATCATTAAGATTAAATTGAATTATTAGAATTAAAATTAAATCTGTAGAATTAAAGGAGGAAGGATTCAAAAGAGGAAGTAATAATTGTTAGTATCGTCACTATAAGTTTTTACTACTACTTACTAGTCTATAGGCCATTTAATTGGACGCAAAGTACTTTGAAAAACGTCAAAATAGGATCAGAATTTCGACCCGAGGATTCTGATGGAGCGATCGATGATCGCGATCTCTGGGGCGCGTCGATACGCGTCGGTATGTCGCTTTATAACATATAGCGATGCTGAATGCCCTTCCCCCTCCCTCTTCCCAGACTTTCTCTCGTGGGTGTGATTCTTTTCGCAACGGGGAAATATCTTTCTCCTATTCTCGTATTCAATATCTTTGACGACAAAATTTCTTCCATGGGGAAACACGCGACGTAGATCGACGTGGACGGAACGGTCGTGGAAAGATTTACAGGCCGAGTGGCGAAGGGAACGCTCGTTCGCGAATGATTTTCCGTCGGTTAAATCATTCGCGAGATGTCCGATAAAGGAGGTACCGGGAAAATTTACGAGCGAGCCGCGAATCGTTAACCAGCGGCGCGCGGCGAATGAATAGATTTTCCATTTGAGATTCTTCCGGCGCCTCACTGTTACCTCGAGATCGCTCACTGCAAATCGATGTTTTTTCTCTCCTCGAATCGACGCCGTGTTTTCCGCCGATGCTCGGCGGATTCGATCGGTGCGACGCGTCTGCCTTCGTGCACCCGCGCCAAGTTTCACGCAAAGGGAAAGTGCACGATCGACGAAGTGACAATGAATGTATCCCATTGGAAAGCTCAGTCGTCGGTATCAAGAGCGGCCCCCGTGTCTCCGTGTTGCCTTTTTTGCCAGCCCCGGGGAGAACGTTAGAAATCGAGAGCGTGGTCATTAATAAAAGAACCGTAACGAAACGTTTGTTGCCCGAAAGTATATCTAAATCGTAAACCTCGTTTCGCCTTGAAATGAGACCTTCCAATTTACCCAGAGAGTCATTCTTCGTCCGGTTCTTCTTCTTCTCGTTTAAAAACGAACACTGCTGTGTACGACCGGATCTGCAGTAGTGCAGATTGAACATACGCAGAGAAAAATATTATTCTATTGCTAAAAAAAGCGACTCAATTTACTTCCCTTTTGTTAAATAATAGTTATCTTCAACAGAGAATATTTTACATTTACTTGGACGCATGTATTTTTCTGTGTGTACTTAGTTATGAGTGTGTTAAGGGAGACGTTGGTGAAGACAAGAGTCATGTGAGAAAAAACGAAAAACAATCGCAAAATGTTCCTTTCGAGACATCGGTATTTTTCCTGCATTCCAAGAGGAACATTTCGAGCGATTCCTTTTCTATTGTTTCTTTAACGACGCGTTTCATCGATATACGGGCAAAAAATCCAGTTCCTGCAACTGAATTGGGATCAGGTGGAAACTCGGCGATAAGAAATGAAAGCTGGTGACGAGAAATGATATGACTGTTGCTGTGAATATTTAGTTGCATTAAAACTCGATTGAGACAACTAAGAGCAATTGACCGAGCGTAAATCTCTTACAGGAATCCTTCTTTTCTTATGACCGAGTTTTCGCCCGGCCTCCAGGCAACGGAAAATCCAAATAAAAACCTAGCAGACCTAGCAGACCTAGCAGACCTGAATCGAAAGCTAACAGCTAACTAGGACAGGTTAATTAAAATTTTCTATCTCATTACTAGTTCCTTACTGTCATCTGGCAATTATATTTTTTTTTTGTTTAACCCCTTAACGAGCAAGCCCGAGTTAACTCGGATAGCGCTTTATTTCATATTACAATTATGATGTACGCGTTCGTGTCAACGTGAAAAATAATTACACCGAAATTATGAAATTATGAAATTATAACACAAAATATATTAAGAAACTATTTTAGTATTTTATATTATTTTTCTAGTGGTAGAAAAACTGTAAACATTAAGGGATTAACCATTAGCTAGCTTATCTATCTAGCCATTATCTAGTCACTGGAAGAAGTGAGCGTAACATTAATGGCTAATAGCGATGTTAGACACGAATTTACTACCTCGTGGGGAAACATCTACGAGGCGCAATTTTTACCAGTTACACCAAGGGAGTTATTTCTCCCGTGCACGTGGCCCACGATCTTCGGGTCAACATGATCCGATCTCCCTTTTCTATTCTCGGCTTCCATTTACCGTCATTAATGCCATCACCGTCCTTCTCTCGATTCCTTTCCGCTCGCCATTCCGTCGTCGGACTTTCTCCGCGTCCGATGGAAAAACCAGCGCACGAGGCTCAGACTGACCGCGCGGGAACGCGACAGCGATTCAGGATCGTTTTGCGCAATCGTCGACGTGTAAGGGATGAATTCTTCGCCGTGCTAGTCTCCCGTTTTATTTATGAGCGTGCCGTAACGCCAGGTTGACGTGTGTATGTATATCGGCACATATATATGTATACATACATATATACATATATATATATATATAACACTTTTACATACGTACGCGTTCGACATCGTGATACGCAACAGCGGACGTTCGTGCGTGTCAGTCCGATAGCGCAGCGGTTCAGTTAGTCACGCAGTTATGGTCGTTTTTGTCCTCGTGCAACATTGAGAGAGATAACCAGCTTTTCCGCGAGGCTCGCCCCGAAGAGGTTTCGCGCGATAAGGAACTGAAGACGCGGCACGCCTACCTGCCACCGAGCGAGAGCGCTAGAAAGTGCACCTTTTTCCGGTTCCTCTTCGAAAGAAGGCGTGATGAAGCACGAAAGAGAAGACACGATGGTGACGGAAGCTACGATAACGGGGGGAGAGAGGGGTGGCCGTCTCCCCTTTCCATTTTTCAAACTCCGCTGCATCGACGATACGTACGCGACACCACCGGCGGTCGAAGTAACAGTAAATCGATCTGTATTCGATTCAAGGACGAAACCCATTCGAAAGGGACAGGTTGGGTCACGGTCGAGTCGTCGGCGAGTGTCCTTATGGCGTTCGGTCGGAATTTTGATGCTACTTTTGGACACTTTCTCAAGCTAATTAGCCCGTGAAGCTACTTTCTTCGGAATACTTAAAAATTTTACTCACATATTGATGGAAATATCTACGTGCGTTTGTACGTTAGAAAACAATTGACCGCTCGGAAACTGAGATACTCGCAATTAGCCAACGTGTTAACAAGTTGACACTTTTTTCACGTGTTTCTCGAGGTTAATGTTAATTATTTATAATTTTTATATTTACTTTCTTCTAAACCACACTTAGGATTTTAATGGAAACACACTATGATATTACGGACTGATATACAGACATCGTACAAAAATTCTTGGCCATCTCGTTTTGGAAATATAATATAATATCGTAGGAAATTTATAATATATAGTAACAGACCAATTATATATCTTAACGACAGTTTGCGCCCACTTTTAGATAACCTGTAGAATAGTGGAAACGTACTTTGACGACACTATACTTGTTGTCTTTTCCCTCGAGCCATCAATTCTATGGGCCAATTTTAATGTCACCAAGCTACGAGAATGCTCTCGATATATCGATCACATAAATTCACATGAGTCAAAACGACCTGTTTCAATGTTAAAAAGAGAGAAAACGGAAATTTCAGACACTTGAGGTAAGTTGTGCGGACGTGGATCATCGAACGATGATACTTTCTTGCATCGAGCCTCACCTTCATCGGTATCATAAAGCGAACGCGGGGCACGTATCCTCGATCCGTTAAGATCGATCGCGTGCGATCTATCATTAAGACATACCGTAGCAATGTGACGTTCTAGTACACTCGGCGCTTCACCGTTTCGACAACGACAATTTTCATCTACAGAACGGCAAGGCATCCGCCGCGCCGAATGTACACGCAGACATCATCCGCGAGTCGGAAAAGTGCAAGCGATATCTATTCGACGAGGGTGATCCACCAGCTTTGCAGCGTCTGTGTTATCAGCGGGTGATTTTCAGTATGACACAGTTTTCGCGTAACTTTTCCCAAAGAGTGGGAACGCGAGGTGCGGAAAGTTCACGTGAAAATTTCACGTTTCCATGCTTCGGGAAGTTGCATGACGGTCGCTGGAAGTGCATATAATAAAAGTTAGGCTAAGATCGCCGAGTTCGCAAGAAACTTTTCACTCCTCGCGTTTCCCCACGGCTTGGGAAAAAAAGTTACACGACCATCAAGCCCGATGAAATGTGCGCTGAGATCGGCCGAGCAACAGGGAATTAATCGATCGAGCGCGATCGGGCCGGCTCTCGCGCCGATCGTTTCACCGCTGAAAAGGAAGCGCGGAGTCTCTCTCGCCGAAGTGAAAATGATCCTCTCTCTCCCCCTTCCCCCCTCTCTTTCTTCCTTCCTCTCTGGTAGTGGAAGAGGGGAGGGAGGAGGGAAAAAATGCGGCACTGGTTTTTCTTACGACCGAGTGTCTCGCGCGCGCGCGCGATGTGCCTCATCGTCGGGCCTCGTGAAATTAGGCCCCCAGAACCTCCTCGAGGGAGTGCAGGAGACTTTCATCGCCCGCAGCTCTTGGACGGCCCATGAGAGTGATGGCCACACACGTGTCGTCCACTTTCGTGAATCGAGACCCACCTTGGCACATTTCTCCTCACGGATGTGCAGTAACGCCCGGGTAAAGAACCGCCGGCCGGCCGGCCGATTTTATTCCGCGGCGGATTATTTCCCGCCGCGGCGGGATCCCGATTTCCTGATAAAACGCAGGCACGAGCCACAAAAAAATGAATGCGCAGATCGTTACGTTAACCGGCGATGCTGGCGGGCATCGTACAGTTACGAGCTCTCGTCCATTCCGCGCGCGCGCGAGCTACCACATTCTCTCTCCGGACTTCTCTCGGTTGCCGCTCGTTTGCGCGATTTAAAATTGTAACAACGAGAATGAAGCGGTTATCATCTCGCGCGTACAAGCGCGCGAAGCGCCCGCGGCCGTGTCGATTCCCTTTCCTACAACGGAGACAGCTATTTTAGAGAAAGCGATGGCCGGACGTACGAGCGGCCGCGACACGTCACATCGTCGGGCGTTACATTAAGCGCGACGAGCTTGCGGAAAAAAAAAGTGGCGCGAGTCACCGTTCATTTACGTCATCACTCGAGTCCCCGAAATTCTGATGCCACTTTGACGCTTCCAAGGATAGTTTGCGCCTATTTAATTGAGTTATTGAAATTGTACCTATCTTGCTAATTTAGTTTTTACGATGTTGTAGTGAAAATTCGACGGACAAATTTCCGTAAGAGCGTCAAGGTAGCATCGAAATTTCGATTCAGGTCGCTCGTTTCGTCCGATCGATGACCCAGATTTTTGCATAATCTTATGCAACTGTGTTAACAAAGGAGCATTCTAACGGGTTACATAGGCCGCGATTTCGTGACATTACTGACGATTCGGTTTCCCACCCCCCTCGCTAGTTCCCGCAGCCGCGCTATTCCACTTCTTCAATGAATGATTTGTGCGAAGCTGATCGGCTCGGCAGTGATTTCGCGTGAAATTCATTGACGCACGCCTCGACTAGTTTTCGCAAAAGCCCCGTGAGCCACAAACCTTTCTACGTGTTTTGCCTGAGAATATACCGCGCGACCTCAAAAGCAGACGACGATTCATCGATTTCATGGTGACTTTTAATTCGCCGTAACTCCTCCAAGCATTACGAGTCGGCGCTTTTTCCTTCGCATAAATGATCGAGTCGATCAATTTTATATCTCTGTGTCCGTTATGAATGCACGAGCCCGGCTATATTATAATTTTACGTATCAAACGTATTCATTCTCACTCTTTTTCCTTATGTAAATATTCAATTTAGTTCTTTATCTCAATATTTCGCTATTTCATGGGTCTACACTGAGAGAAATTCCACTAAAATTTTGGGCCTTCTTAGCCTCAACTATATTTTCTTCCTTTGGCTTTAGCCTAAAAAATTGTAATTCTACAACATAGTATTATTCTACAACATAGTAGGAGTCAAGATAACAAAATAGGTTCAATTATGAAAAAAATTAACAACAATATAGTTCAAAATAGATTTTCACTAGTCTATAGGCCATTTAAATAGACGCAAAATATTCTTAAAAGCGTCAAAATTTCGATTCGGGTGATAAGATTTATTAGAAAAATAGTACTCCTGACTATAATTATTTTATGTGATTACAGTTACAAATATCAAAAATTTGTTTCGCATTGTATGCTTGCTTTTATCCTTAGAAGATTCGTCTTATGACTGAAGTAATAAACTCCTCTCTTTTCCTCTCTCTCTTTTTCTTTCATCCATGCGCGCGTCCGAGTTGCTATTCTTTCGGCTTCTTCGTAAGTAAGATGACTTCCCTCAATTCAAGCATGACATAACGCATTACGCATCGCACACATGCGGGCATTGCATCGTGGCGTGTGAAGACGAAAAACGTAAATGAAGCACGACGAGTGGTTTTCCGTTAGTCCGGCCGGCAAGTTCGCCGTGCGCTCAAATCGACGGCAATTTCTATATTTACGCACCGTCCAGCCAAGGTCTTCTAGTCTTCCCGAGGAGAGTCCTCGGCATACAATAATGCACCGTGTGCGCATCCGGCTCGTGAATTCGAAATGAGACGCGCCGTGTTATCGACCGAATCACCCTGGTCTCGGTCGGAGCCAGTTTTCTGAAATTCCACCTCGTCCTCGGAAGGATCGAGAGTCTTCCCCATCCCCCGCTTCGGATTCCCCGGAGCTTAATGATTTTTTACAACGTCGTGCGAGCCGTCGAATGCAACGGGCGAAAAGAAAAGACAAAGACGCGAGCGCTGCTGATAAAGTCGGCGCGCGGAATGACGACCGCAAGCTGCGAATGGATTTTTCACGGTAAAAGGTTGCAGGATCGTTTTGCCGACTTCAACGAGTCTCTTTAGCAGGCTGAGATGCGACACGCTGCTGGCGAAACGAAGATACTTATTAACTCTCTACAATCCGATCTTCGTTTTGCTCCTGACAAAATGGCGTATCGGAGAAATTACGATTCGGTTTATTGCTCGTTTGGTTTGCTTTCATCTATTTCTATGTTTTTTGGTTTCTCATCTGCCAGACCCATTTCTGTCCGTTCATCAGCAAATTCGTAATGTAGACTTTTTTTCAAAGTTATAATAGACAGCCAGCCACGTGGGTACTTTTGACGAATCAGATTCGTTAGCCTTATGCCATTTTTCTTGTTACCGCAATGTATTATATTGAGAGGAAAATATCTAAAAATTGAAAACTATTTTATGTTTGAAGGATACTAATAATATGTGTTCACTTACATACCAATATATACATATTTTCACAGTGAGAAAAAAATCATTTTCGTATGGGAAAATACATTTCCCAAGACCATCTTAGCTTTTCGCATGAGAACAATTTTTATTCTATTTTAATGTTTTAATTTAAATTTATGTAAACATGTTACTAGTACTTGAGGAATAAATATTCTTTAGTTTTTAGATGTTTCCCCTCTCAGAGTGAGAGATGCATGGACAACATTATAAATCGGGTCGGTGTAGGAAATTTCTCCGAATTAAATCGGCGCTCCCAAGTTGCTGAGCGCTGCTTGCGAGCAACAACGATGCGAATGGGACATATCTACGCGTAATAACGCATTGTCCGCGGAACAATTCGTCCTGTCCGGTTGAATGAAGACATCACTGCGAGAGGAGCGGGACGGAGAATATTTCGCGTTGCAGCTCGCATAAAGGATTACGGCATTCTGCGATCGGCGACAATTCCGCGCGTGCGCCGAGAAATTCAAGCATCCTTCGACGAAAATTACATTCTTCGAGGTCCACTCGATCGCACCGAGCGATCATATCCGGACTGTTATTACCCCTCGGCGTGTGCGTAATACCGTTGCTCGTGGCATTGTGGCGATCATTTCACAAAGGTAGAGAGAGAGAGAAAGAAAGAGAGCACTTTTCTCTCTCTCTCTTTCTCTATCTATCTATCTCTCTTGTTCTTTCTCTCCATTTATCTCGCAAAGCGCGATCGAAACAACAACCCGGTGTCCTTCATCGCGGGACAACGTCGCCGTTTACCGTTGCAACGTGATTTTCGCTCACTGCGAAATAATGTCTCACCTCCTCTCAGCGCTGGCCTTTCTTCTTATTAACATACGTCTCTCCGATTTCTACGACGTGTGTCGATTATTGCGTTCTTCTCTCTCTCTCTCTCTCTCTCTTTCTTTGAAATTTCGCAATCACAAAGCCGCGGGCGATCATCGTCGTCGATGATCGTTGTCAATCACGTCATCGTCATTATCATCAGAAGATAATTTTCTAGCATGATGCCGGACGTGAGAGTTTCTTCCTCCTTCCTGACATAGACGCTGGCAAGGACGATCTTCATTATTTCGCGATAAGAGAGAGAGAGAGAGAGAGAGACTCGTGTCGGAGAATACAGGATCGCCTCGACAAACTCGAAATTAATCCTTCCACTTTAGATATCATCGAAGACACAACACCGTAGTCGTCGTGAAACAAGAGACACACGCTTACAGAAGCTCTGTGTATCAAGACAGTGGCATATTTACATAATGAGAAAGTAAGGCGATAATAGATGCCTTCGCGCAGGTTACAAGTAGCCAGTACGGCGAATTTGTAATTGTAATTCACGTCCTTCGAATCGTCATGGCGATCGACGCGGATGAAAATGATTTCACTATTTTGCATCAGTCGCGGACACGTTTACGGAACATTCCTGCGGGCTATTTTAACGGTACGGATCTCCAACGCGTCGGCTGCGTTCGCCGCGCCTCTCTCTTCGCGTGTGTTTTCGAAAATTCTTTCCGATGCCCGGCGGGAGATCGTTCTCGCGATATATAGGAGAAACACCAAAATCAACATACCATTTCGTTTTTAGGTTTTGAAATTTTCTCGTTGGAAGTGTAAAATTTATTGATTAAAATTAAAATTATTCATTAAAATTTATGTGCATAGATACAAACTAACAATACTTCTCTGCTAAAATATAGGATAGTCTTACGAAAGCTATTACACATTTCCTGGCAAATAACCATTTTTTTCATGTTTGAGGAGTTACTTCTAAAAACTAGACATATTCATATCCCAAAACTGACATACTCATGACTGGAAATTATCAAAGAAATTATTAAAGGAATAAAATAAAAGCACTGAAATTACATTATTTTGTACATTTATTATTATATCCTTACAAGTTATCTTTCATCTTACATATTTTTTATTATTACAAAAAGAATCCTTTGATTTTTTATTCGACCATTTTAAACGAACAAACAAGATAAACTATGGAAAATTAATCATCGATAGCTTTAACTATATTTTGTGAAATAATATTTTACAGCAAAATTTAAGTATATCGGTTGAATGATCAATTATCCACTTAGGTATGTCAGTTTACAGAACAATCCAACCTTAACTTTTCTTGCGTGGTTGAATAACAGACATCAGAGAGATTGGCACAAGATCTAAGTTAATTTGAAAAGTTCAAAATTCACACCATAAAATAACATTGTCAAATGAATTACTTACCGCTAGTTCGATATTTCAATTTTCACAAGAAGATAGTTCAACAGAGAATTCCAAGGCAATGAAAAATCAATCACGACGCCAATAATACAATCGAACGCGCATACAAACGGAAACTGCCGCTTCAACTCCAAATACCGTACGCAGCAGAAGTTCATATCACTGTTCGACGAAATTTTAATACTTTATGGCCGAGAAACATAGATATGTCGGTTTACCATACCTATATCAGTTTTGGTGCTTTCCCTCTATTCTCCTCTTAAGGATGCAACGGATAAGCATCCCGATGTTTATAATTTTAAAACGCAATTATTATATATATTAATTTATAATTATATAACGCAAAAAAAAAGAATGGCGAGGTAAGCGTCGGTGTCTCCCTCGCGAGTGCAAAAGGATAAAAGCGAGCGATGTCTGTCCGAGGAATGCGGAATAACAAAGTTGAAAGCTCCGCTCGCAAGCTGGAGATCGAGCTCGTGCCACGGAAATCGGTAACACGCGCGATCGAGCGCGCATATTCGCATCCGGTCGCGGACGTATCGCCGCCTCTGGGACCATACAAATTATTCACCGTATCCGACGGTTTATTAAGTTCTTATGGCCAGCGGCTCGCACGAGAGCTCACCGAAGTAAAATTAGACGCATCGCGGGGAAAACATGCCGTCGAAGCGAGCGCGAAGGATATTGACGTCCAGGTGAGATGATTTTTTCGAGCCGTCAGATACGATGGAATCGAGGTGAGAGCGTCAGTCGAATTGCGATTGTACGCCCAGTTATTTATTACACAGTTTATTTATTCCTATCATTATTTCCTTCTCTTTCGTTCCTCGAATTTGTTTGGACGGCCAGAAATGTGCTCGGACAGCAGAAAGGTTTATTAAATGTATTAATTGCTCATATCATCCGGCAAATAGCAATTAACAGTCTTAACAAATTCTTCTGCTGTCCGGACAAATTCTTCGCCGTCTAAACAAATTTTCTTCTTGCAATTTCAGCAAAATTTCTTTCCTCCGTGCGGTAAAGACGTAAATGTTGAATCCAATTATGCACGTCCTTCGTAAATGAGCGTCAACTTTCTCAGGACATATAAATACACACGCTCTGCGTAACTAAAAGGTTAAATAAATACTCGGCGCGAACATGTGTACCGCGAACGAGGTGTGCACGACGGTTGAGCGCGTCCCGGCACGTGCCGCACCGCGAGCAAATAACTGTAACATCGCTGCACCCGTTCACGTAAGGAGACTAATTAAAACATACGCGCATACGTCCAGGCACGCAGCGCGGAAGGCCAATTAAAGCCGGCCCCTCGACCTGCGTTCTGATGACATAACTGTACGACGGAGTTGCGCGCTATGTCGCGCGACGAGCATTACGATCTTACGCGGGACACGAATTAGGACGTTAAGCGATGCGGATAATTGCGGAGCTTTCGCGAAGGAAGAATTCAATTCGAGGTTAATTTCGTCGTGCCGCTCAGTCGGTCGGTCGGTCGGTCGCGAATCGCGCTGCTGTTTGTTACGTTCGCCGCTGATGGGATCCTTTCGCGCTCGTTAGCTCGCTCGGCTTGCAAAGCGAGGCGCACGAATGGAGCTTATCATCATCGCGTATTACATCCCATCATCCCGAGACGAAATGTTAATTCCACGTTAAACCTTTAATTGTGCAATATAGCGGGGGAGCTGAGATACCGAGATAGGTTCAATTTCAATACCATTTGAACGATATGACTCTTACTTCAGTAGGATTGCATTCAGATTTTCAATTAAAGATTACAATGAATTTCAAAAGGAACGATAAGTTACTCCGATAAGTAAAATTTATTAAATCATTCATATTAATCACGGGAAAATGTATACTTATATTTCTCGCTGTGGAAAATTTTTAATTATCTTGCAGGAAATAATATAGACGTTGTTATCGGAATGCATTTGTGATATTCTTGAGTAAAGGAGACCGCGGAGAACCGAAGCACGGAAATTATAGCGCCGTGAATAAATTCATTCGTGAACTTCTCATCGCGAAACTACGCTTTACATAACGAGCTAGCTTGCTTTTTTCAAATATAAATCAAACCGAACGTTTCGGTCCGCATTAATTAGGCATTCGCAATGAATTCGATGAACAAAGGGGTAACATCGAGGTAACGCGCGAGTTTGCAATATATCCTGAAATTGTACCGTACAATGTACAGCGAATATATTGTGAAACGACGGAGAGTTTTTCAAAGAACGAGAGATTATCCCGCGTCGGTGATGAAGCCTGGATTAAAATTGATGCCGCGTTGCGTCGGTTCATTGTCGCCGCGGGCGGCCGATAATTGTTACGCAGCGGCGGCGGACCGTCGTTACGCCGCCGCATTCGCGGAAAAGCCCTGAGCGCGGGACAGCGCCCGGGTCAGAAGACAGTTCCATAAACGCAGCCTTGCGTAACGGCTCCTAACGGCTCGAATTCTCGACGATTTAGCCGCGAATAGACTTTAAACGCGCGCGATCGCGCGGAGGAATCGCGCGGGTTGCTCCATCCCGCGAGATGGAAATACCGGGCTGGACGCGTTTATAATAGCGAAATGCGCGCACGCGGGCGTGTCCCGGTATGTTACTCCCGGCATCTCACCTGCCCACGTGCGCGCATTCTGCCTGCTTTCCTGCCCGCGCTCTCGCCGGCCTGCCTTCCTGCTTACGAAGGAGCGCATCGCGACTCCGCGGGAACGGGAGGGCGTGCGACATAACACGCGCTGGGCGACGCAGATGTAATCGTTGCATTGTCCATTATGCGCCGACCGTCTCTCTCTCCCTCTCTCTCTCTCTCTCTATCTGTATCTCTTTTTCTCTCTTTCTTTCTCTCCGAACGGGTGGGCGGCTTGGATAACTTTTACTAACAACAGATTTAAAGGAATGCTGTATTTGAGAATATACCGCCGGCAAAATACTGACTCCTTTCGACAAAATTCACGTCGTATCGGTTGCAGAATAGTGTTTTCACACGGTGAAAGTATCAGGCGTGGAAATTAATCGGAGCATTGTTCCGATGTGTGACGAATATACAAAGTATCGAAATTGATATTTCCACCGGCTATCGGCTAATGTAAATGTTTGATACGGAAATCCTGCATCCTGTGCGTACACCGAATACGTATTAATGCTCCAATCGGGGAAATTTCAAGGGACGTTTTTATATCTTCCTTTTCAATTAAATTTGAAGGCGTAAGAAGATATGGAAAGTTTGTAGAAAAATTGCCACATATGTTGCTTAGATTTTCCGTTAGATGTGGTGGAAGAAAATAGCGCGCGTTCATTACATTCACATATTTATATCGCATTTATATTTAGGTAAGATCTATATATAGAAGAAATACAAAGAGAGTAGTGTAATCCGGCCGGCGCTTACGTAACGTAACATTTTGAAGATTTCTCTACATTGTCGACGCTTATCGAGTTCGTCATCAACTTTGTCATTCCTTTAACAGCGTCGCCGCACATCGCTCGCGCGCTCGTGCTTGCTCAACACGCTTTCTTCCGAGTTGAACTTTTCCCTCCACGTAATAAACCTTTAATACTACAAACAGTAAAAGCTAAGACAGCGCAAAATAGACTCACTTCTAATGATATAATTATATTTCTTCTACTTTAAGGCCGCGACGCTGTCTCCGATTTCCGTTTTCGCTCTTTTCAATACCAAGATAAGTTACGTGGATACTAATATTAATTCAATGATCAAAATATTGAGAAATATTATTTATACATTAATTACACAGAGTTAATATTTGATAAAAGATCAGTATTTCTACGTGTATTTTCTTAAATGTACCCTCACGATTGCGGCATCGCGCAGATTTCACGCTAGATTCCGTACAATTTCACAAAATGTCTTCCGATTAGGCAAGGTGGCGTGAAAAAATCTAAATATAGAATTAACATTCTATATTTAAATCTAAATATAGAAGTAACATTCAACGGAGAAGCCAACAAGTGTATTATCGTCAAAGTAAATTTTTACTAGTATACAAGTCATCTTTACATATACACTCGTATATATATAAGAGCTGTATCAAAGTGATATCAAAATTTCGACTGGGCTTTCTTTCTCGACGTAAACGGATCCGGTGGATCACTCAGCGGTGAAAATCAAATCCGACGTTCGACTGCAGTGGAAGTTGGAGAAAGAAAAAAACGGGAGGGGCTGGATGGACAAGACAGACGGACAGATAGAGAGGAGGAAATCTGCTTGATTAACCGCCGGCCGATGCGGTTGGTGCAACCGCTGCCGAGTCGCGGATGTAACGCGAGGAAGCGGATGACCTCGCGGAGTCACGGACCGCCGCGTCACTTCCGTCGTTTGTCCGCTTCTCTCTCAGGAATTTTTGCGCCGACGACGCCGTCGGCTGCGAACCCGACAACGGGGCCGTTTCTCAAAAACATCTTGCAGCAGCGCTGCTACGCGCAGCGCGAACGGTACCGTCGCGGAACACCCCGGCGGCTTGTTGCCGAGCATGCTTCGCGCTACGGCGAGCGGAACCCGCGCGCGCGCGCCTCCTCGCTCGCGGTGCGCATCGCGGATCATTTTATAAGCGCCCCGGCGAATAAGCGTGCATAACGTCGTTCTCTCGCCCGAGGTAATTATTGCGGAAAAGGCGCGCTCCGTTCGAGCGGTGTCCGTCTTGCGACAGAACTTCTCGCGCTCGGTAGCGGCGCGTATTAGCGGCGCGATTAGCAACGGCACCGCCGTCGTCGGCGTGGTCCTGTGCGCTTAAGAGTTTTACGTAAGCCCGTGTAATTACTGTTATACTGTGTGCATTTTTTCCCCCCTTCTCTCTCTCTTTCTCTCTCTCTCTCTCTCTTTCGTTCTCTTCACACCGTCGCGTTAAAAGAGAGCGAGCGCGGATCGACGGACGGGTGACGTCGCTAATTAAATCCCCATCTGCCTGCCCGCCGCGTGAGAACTTCTTTTCAGCCCGGACTGAAGCCCGGAGTACCGCAGAATTGAAAATCTCAACGAGGCAACGCTCGACCGTTCGTCCGTCCGTCCGCTCGCTCGCTCGCTCGCTCGCTCGTTCGCCCGTTCGCCCGTGTCGCAAGGACTCGTGCTCTTGCAACTTTCCGATTTTGGAGAGGTCGAAAAATGGATCCGGTCGAGTGTGCCGAGCGAGCAGGCAGGCCAACAGGAACGGGCTGACTTTAACCTTTTCTGTCCGCGCGCCAATTACGTCCGGTGATCGCATTCTCGCGAGCGCTGTTTCGAATACGCACGTACACGCGTATGCGCAAATATGCGAGAGATTAATTCCTGAAGCGGCTTTACCGGTCTCTCGTTTCCTTTCTTTTTTCTCTCGCTCGAACCGCCGGCGAGACGGGGATTTTTCTCGTCTCCCTCCCGCGCGCGTCACACCTGCGTAGATCGCGCGTTTGTCCGCCGCGCCTCGTGCAAAGACAGCGACGCAACTTCACGTCAATCGGATTATTATGAATATCGCGTAAATATTCGCGCTTGATTATCGGGACGTAATTCCCGAAAATGAAACGATCCGAGCCACCTTATGCGGCCCAAGTCGAAATGTTGCCGCCACTTTGACGCTCTTAAGGATAGTTCGAAGCCTACTTAGATGTCCTATGGATTGGTGAAAATTTACTTCGATATGATACAGAATTTACTCGTCTCTTCTAACCGGTATACCTGAACTTTGCTGCGAAGTATTGTTTCGTAGGATACAGTTGAAGCTATCGACTGATTTTCCCCCGTTTCTCTCGTCTGTTTTAAATAGAAAGAAGAATCAGGGAATTCCTTTCTACGTAACAAAGGAGCAACATACACATAGTAAATAAAAAAAAAATGTTTTTAAATATGTAAGATCAGAGATAATATTATGTGAGGATACGTAATAAACGTACAGAATAATGTAATTCCGCTGCTTCTATTTTATTTGCTCGATAATTTCCCATCACGAATACGTCGATTTTGAAGCTTAGCTTCTAGAAGCGTCGATCCTCAAACATCATAAAAAAGAGCCATTTGCAAAATAATAAGTAATAATTTTCTATAACCATCTAGAACTACTTCATATATTTCGCCGGTTTCCACGTCCACATGAATTGCACATAAATGTTAATTTTACAATCTTCAATGGAGCTTCAGGGCTTAAGAACAAAGTTACATCGGTTTCCGTGCCTTTCCTCTACTGTTAAAATTCAAATCGGGCCGATTTCGAACCCACCTTCATTCCTATTGTACTCGCAGAATCGAAGAGTTTACGTACGTTAACGCGGAAACCGGAATTACACGACTCACGAAGCGAATAGACACGCAGCGTGTCGCGCCCGAATCGATACACGACGTCATTTGTATTCCGCACGCTACGCGCGCTCAATGGCGTTCCGCGTCGCGAAGACGCACGTCCGTTACAGTAACACAGTGAACCGATCCGGAATCTGATCCCCGTCGACTCGACACCGTGGTTCACGCGCGACAAATTCGCACTAACGATTCGCGCGGTCTCTCGCCGAAGTGGAGCGACGCGGCAAGACCTTCCGAGATCATCGACGACCGCTCGACGACGACGACGACTACGTCGGTCTCTCCACTCGTCGCTCGGCCGCGTCGTCGCGAAGAATCGCCGACGATTCTCCCGTCTCGCGAATAACACCGCCGGGGCCGAATATCGCCGTTCATATTTTCTGCGCTGAAAACCCGTTATTATCATCCAATCCGTCCGTTCCGCTATGGGATTTTAATTTATCTGGGAAACGGTTTAACGGAACCTCGCGCGTGCGCGCGTTTCAGGGGATTTCGAGTGAAATAAGTCCGTAATTTATAAGGTCCGCGCGTGAAAGCCGCGCTCGAAGGGAATCCCATAAATTATAGGCCCGCGACACGCTCAGCCGACCTCTCGCGTCGGTCGATGGCCGGCTGTCGTGCTCGTCGTTGTTGTGTGTTGTCTCACCTGTGATGGCGAAAAAAAAAAAAGAGAGGAAGAGAGAGAGAGAGAGAGAGACCCCTCGTGAAAACCCGCTCATCTTTCCTTCGACTGTTTTCCGCGGTTTCGCGACGTCGCACGAGTCCTTCCGCGCGAACGTTACCGTTACCGAGCACACACAGGTATGTACGTAAGGCAATCGCGGTAGCGCCGGTTGACATTCCATCTCGTGCCGTTATGTAAACGTCCGCGGGAGTCAAAATCTCTCCTTAGACGGGCGACGTGAGCGCGCTGGTCTCTCGCAATTACGCAAGTCGCGCGCCGGTGACTTTTCGAGCGACTGCGAAATCCAGCCTGCCAGGCCGGATTAAGAAACGCGGACTCGGAAACGGACGGAGATTCGTCCGCTACATCTCGTCGCGTCTTTCTCGCGGGATCTCGCGCGGCTTCCCCGTGCGTCGTCCCGCAGGCGTCCATCGTCGCGCTCGTGTGGACGGTGTAACCCGTAGATGTGGCAGGTCGGTGCGAAAAGTTCCTCGTCGCGTTTGTTGCCGAGTATTATGAAATAGAAATAATCCAGTTTTAATGATTATCGTGATAAATAATGAACTTAACAGTTTTGCTTTTGCGTTGAATAGTGCATAAAATCAACGTCGACTCCGATAGTTTCTTTTCTCTTTAACATGAGAACAACACAGACGCGTTATTTGACGTTTCTAAAACTTGTAAATTAACGTGTAGACATTTCTGAATCTTTTAAACTTTTATTTAAAACTTTCAAGCCAGCGTCTCGGGGAAAGAATCCCGATTCGTACAATTAAATAGGCATCCGACTGAAATTGCCTGTCAGATTAAAAATCTATTCCTTTCTTATATTTTATGCTCGATATTCCAGGCTAATTTGATGCTTTAGGCCAGTTTCTCGGTCTGAAGAAGCGAACTGAAGTGTTCACGAAACGTCGGAAGCAAATCTCCAAATTTCTAGTTGTTCCTTGCAGCAAATCTATTTTATGTCTAATAGTTAATGAAAACCGCATACGTAAATCACTTTCGTCATCGCTACCGATTCGCTCCGTCATTACGGACGATCTCCACGATTTTATCCGGCGGAATTGCGACGATCCGATTACTGGGAGATTAATCCGCGCGACGCCCGTCTGCGAAATCAGCGCGGCCGGTCCTGCCATCGTCGCCGCCGGCTCGTTATTTCGCATTTCCGTTGAATCGCAACTACCCGACGACGCGGGGGATAATAATTAATCGCAAAATGGAAATGGCAGACGCGGATCATTGTCCGCACTCTCCGTGCTCGTTTCCAGTTCCTGCAGCCTCCCGCCTTAGAAAGGCGCAGAAACAGACGGAGATGTAAAATTAACCGAGATACGGGAGGGTGTACGGTCTGGTATTAGCGTGAGTCGACGTGAGCTCGTGTGTGGGAACGACACACACAAACGCGAGACACAGACAGGTTTGTGCCTCCGCCGGCGCGGCAGTAAAAACGGGGCCAAAATGTTAACCACTTTCTAGACCGTCGACGGTATTATCGAGTCATACAGCATGTCGTATCGTTTCCCACCGTCGTAACCCGCACGAAACTTCGCCCCGGTATCTCCTCGCGGTATTCAACGCGACTCGCGATATCGCGACTCGCTTCTCGCGGCGCGACTAACGAGCTGTCATTTTTGCACGTGCCGGTGAAATTTCACGCCGAACCACGATCGAGATCGTTCGTAATCCCGATATTAGCATCCGTTACCGCGTCCGCTTGTACACTATGTTCGCGATCTTCATTGCGAAGCAACGTTTCATTCATTCATTCATTCATCTCGCGCGCGATGACGCGCGAGATGAGACGAGATTCGACGCGAATTGAGGTTTCGACGCCGATGTCGAAACAAACCTGGTAACACGCGCGGGGAATACACGCGCGGCGGGCGTTAGAAATCGGCTGTTAGAACATCTGCGCGATAATGGAACCAGTAGTTTACCCGTGAGTATCCACCTCGTATCCCACATTCAGCTAACAGTACAGCCGGGTTCGCCGGCGAGACGATACGATGCCGGTGAGCGCGCGTGCCCACTTATACGCGCGCGAGCTCGTGAAAGAAAAAGGAATAAACTCGGCCACCTGAAGCACCTCGGCAACCGTGCCTCCTTGAAAATTCACCGGAATCGCGGAGTCGGAGCTGTAAATGAAAAGCAGAAAAACAGTGTGTCTTATCTCAGCGAGATAAGAAAGATAACTATCTTGTATCTCGTGATAAAATCTCGAAATAGAAGAGTCTCCGCACTGAAAGAAATTCGCTATCGAAGTTTGGTTAATGTATGCTTATTAAATACTTGATTACCCGCAACCAAATCATTTAGTTCCGCATATTGTATCGGTACCTTACAATTGCGTTGGTTTTTACTATATATGAACATGTATATGAGACGTCTGTCGATTGAAAAATTGGCGTAGTGCGCGAGGCAGTCTCACGATCTCGAGAAATCTCGGGTTTGAATTCAACCAGAGAAGCGTGTTTCTCAAGTTTGACATAATATTTATTTAGAGAAGCGTGTTTTTCAAGTATGATGTAATATTAAATAACTGATTAAATAAGATTTCAGGTAAAATGACCGTTCGCTGACACGTTGAGTACGACACAGTTGAAAAGAAATTCCAACTACGGTTGAAAGGTAAACGTCAATCAATAGCAATATAGCATCAATGTTATAATTTTTCATTGCGCGATATAAGTGCGATATAACGTGCGTTGTGACAGCTACAATGTTGAGTGGGAAATTATAACATTATTGTAATGTTACTGTTGGTTGGTGTTTACCAGGGAATAAGAGGATTTCTATTCAGGGATATACGAATACTTATGGCTCTTGGTTGTAACTATATTTTATAGTACGTTTCACATATACGTACTTTCATTTTTGTAACAATTATACAATATAGTTGCAGGAATAAATGTCATAGTTACGACTATGAAAATCCGGCGTTACTCCACTTACTATATTTTGCGCGCTTAAAAGAAAATCATAAACGTATAATTGAGAGCAAAATTTATTAGAAAATATAATGAGATCGTAATTAATTCCAACTCTCTCTAGATATAGGTGTATTTTTTTCTCATTACTACGAGGAATTTTCACGATTCGCGGAAAGATTGAATTGAATCGTAACCTGAAACATACACGCGATCGAGAGGTTAATCGTGCGCAAGAAGAACGCCGTCTTGATGCTTAATCGGCAAAAAGAGGGTTCCCTGAGCAAACCGAACCGCCATGGCGCGCGCGCACGCATGCAAATGCACGCCACGGTGAGCGAGCGTAAAATTACGATGTATTAGCGTGGTGGTTCGCTCGTGCAACTAAAACGACGAGCGAGGAGTCGAGTGATGTATCCGACGGACGTATCCGCTTAAATGCGCGCAAAGTCGCTTATTAGGAAGTCTAATCGGAACCGATGAAAGCACACAGATAAAGGCGCTGTCTCTTTCCTTTTTTTTTTTGCTTTTTACCGGAGGATTAACGCACTCGACAAACCTGTCCGACCGGGCGTAGGTGCCCGCATGTCAGCTGGTTCGCGGATACGGCCGCATCGAAGCACGATCGCTGATTAATAAACGGCGATTAACGATCGGCAAAAACCGCGCGGGCAAACTGCGCGCCACGCCGAATTAGACGCCGGATCCAAGCCGGTGGTTGGCTCGCCGTCGGCAAGAAAACGCGATATTGCGTCAAAGCTAGTGGGTCGTGTCGCTCGATAAGGCTACTGTGGAGTCACGCTGGAAAACAGGAACAGGAATATCGGGGTTACGGCGCAACGTTGCCCACGGGACCGGATGCTCCTGAAAGGGGACGGAATCGCGAGCCACATATCGACGTGTTTGTTTTTGGAAAGCTCACGGCTGCTCTGCCGTCCGTCGTTTGTTCGCTCGAGGATATTCCTTTGAATATTTCAGAATATTAATAAATAAATAATGTTAAGATTTCGTTTATCACACTTCTCCGTTCGTCGTGTTTTATCGTTCACTAAGCTTCTGGATGTAGTAGGCGATGAAATGTTCGAAGGGAAGTATCATAAGGAAGTGACGAACAATGAAGTCATCCATTCGGACTCCGCGATTAAGATCATCCTCGTCTCGCTGGAAAATTGCTGGAAATAATTCCTCGAGTCGGAATTTTCATGCTATTTCGGCGCTCTTAAAGATAGTTGGCGTTTATTTAGATGACCTGTAGACTAGTAAAAACCTATTTTGATGATACCGACACTTGTTAACGTCTCTCCTTTCTCTCCCTTGAACCTTCGATTTTACTTTATTTCTACAATTTTAATTTTAATACTATATTGAAGCTACAATAAGTGCTCTCGATATTTCGATTATTAAATTGCATTATGAGTGTTGAAAACATTTTGACGCTGAAATCAACGAAAGCGGAAATTTCAGACATAATTAGGATCAAAATAAGAGTAAACTATTTCACTAAAATTGAGCCTATTTTTTGTTGTCTTCGCAAGTCGAGATTTTGACGCTTTGACGTTACGACGGACAGTTTGCCCTTATTTTATAGGTAGCCTATAGATTAGTAAAAACCTACTTTGATGATACACTTGTCTATCTCTTGAACTTTTTGAACTGAGAAAAAGTCATTGTTAATGTTATTAAAATTAGAGGTTTAATATAAAGCCAAGATCTCGACTCCGAGAGATACTCGAGAAAAGGCTAATTAATTACCTCGTTGAAGTAATTAATAGTCTTCGCGAGGTGGTAACGGCGATCGCTAACGTAACAGATTCGTCGCGTCGCTCGAACGAGAGAATCGATAGCATCCCAGAAGGCCTGTTGGAAATCGAATTGTCGCGCCGGGAACGCAAGGTTCTTCGTCGCTCGACTGAGCGTTTCACGATTAGAAATTAGATCGAACGAAGACGAAGAGCGCTCCCCGCGGACGGTTCCCAAGCGCGGGTCGACGCGTTTCGCAAATCGCCGGTGCCGACGGTGGAAAGAGGAAAGCAGATAGCATCTAGGCCCGTTGCATAAGGATGAAAGTACCTTGTAGCGACTGACTGAGTAAATAATAACGGTTACGTGGCGCGGAGAGACGACGTTCTTCTTCACTGAAAACGCCGTAATGAGCCGAGGGAAGCTATCCCGGGCTCGCAGCGTGGGACCTGAGCGCAAAACCAGCACAATTGATCATTATACAATGTGTGCGCGCGGTGATTATTGCCGACCGCGTGGAACAATTATTTCAGCGACGCGCGTTACCGCGCTCGCCCGCTCGCGAGAAACGACGGTGGATTACGACGTAATCAGGCACAGAATTCCACGGTCATTGATGCCACCACGGTGTGATGCGAGTCGTGAAGGGATATCTGATCAGTGGGTCGATCAAACACGAGAACGAATCCGAATCGAGACTTTGGCTGTTAAACCTTCAATTCTACAACAGACCGCACTGAGAAAGAAGCGGATGAATTGATAAAATTGACGGTCTTAAATTTCCGTGTTCACAATTTTTAGTGTCGAAGTAAGCTGTTCCACAGTTGTTTTACAGCACTAAAATTAATTCTGCAGAATTAGATATTCAAGAGAGAAGTTAACAGGTATTAGCATTTTTATCATCTGAGAAAAAATAGATTTTTATCACCTGATATTTTAGGTTCTTGCGATGTGCAGAACTGTTTTAATTTAGCTTCCAAATTAATACCGTTAGATGTACCGTAGTATATTCACGAAACGTCGGAAACAAATTTATGAAGGACGCGGCGCGTTAACTCGGAAGCCGAATCAAGTAGATTTTTATTTTTATCTACAGGACATCTGAGTAGGCGCAGGCTATCCTTAAGAGCGTTAAAATGGCGTAAAAAATTTCGACCTGGGAACGATCGTCTCACTTCGCTTCCCTGATTCTGCCTTCTTTGCTTTTACAACGGCTAAGCCGAATCACCTCGAGTGGGAAGAGCACCTCCGGTAGAATTTGATTCCGCCGAAAAATTTTCGAATTCAATTAACCGCGAAGACGCGAAGCAATTCCGGCATGCCGCGAGAGTGCAAATCGACAATTGATAAATCGATCTCTCATATTTTATTAATGCCCGAGAGAGTAATGTCACGCATTAATACTTATTACGAAACGCGCGCGCGCGCGCGAACGCTGCTTTCTCCCGAAGACCAGCGCGCGCTCTCGTAACGCGAATTCGCAAAATCTGAATGTGAATTCGCTAGCGATTTTCTATGACGAATTCGACGGGTCCTCTCTCCCTCTCTACAGTACGGTGGATCGACCGAGAGCCGTCGCGACGAGAGAGGAAGGAATGAATTTTCGCGGAGTTGTACTATTGTACGCGCGCGCGCCACACGGCGCGTCTTCGCGCGTTTGACTTTCCCTTTTTCTTTTTCTTCCCAACGTGTCAGTGCGCGGAGAAGTTCGCGGAGCGCAACGATCGTGCGCCGCACGAAATATACGATAAATTCGATAAGATCGCGGAGATGCTCCGCGAGCCGTGTAAATACAGTTTTACACGCAAACAAGATCGCACGCTACGCGTGCAGAAGGCGGGCTCGCGCGCGCAGCAGCTTCTCTCCCTTTTATTTTCATCACCGCCTCCATTCTCTCTCTTCCTAGGCCTTTCCCAATCCCGCTCGAGTTTTCAAGCGGGTGGGATCCGGTTTATAGTCGACGCGCGCGAGACTTTCCCGATCCAATTATTTGAGTGACGCGGGTTAAAAGTGCGCGTCTCTCTTCTTTCCGTTTCAGGTGAGTATCACGCGCCTCGTGTTGCGGAACCACGCGATTGTCTTTGAAATTCTAACCGGTGAGTACCAGCCGTGTATACGTGCGAATGTACACCGTGTCCGATCGACGTAAGACCACGGCGCGGGTTATCTAACCCGCCGGATTTTTCTAAGCGACGTGGCGAGCATCGTGGCCGACGCTTTTCGCGGGCGACGTTACAAATTTCAACGAGTTCGCGTTTGCCAGCCGAACTTTCGCAAACTGTTCCCCGCCGGCTACATCACGTGTCGTTTTCTCGTGGCCTCGCGCTACGAGAATCCCTAATATATCGATCTACGCTTCTACCCGCTCCGTTCGTTCATTCACTGCGCATCCTTGCCGGATAGTCCAGTCACGTACATCCTTGAGAATCCGCTATAATTTGCGTTTGATCGCACTACTTGCAGCCGTCTCAAATTTCACGCCAATCGACCGAGTAAGAGAATTTCATTTTTATGAAACGAATATCACAACGCACTGGGAAATGGGAAGGGGAAGAGGGAGGGGGGGGGGTTAATGATGATCTTAAGGTTTGTCGATTTTTCCTCATTTTCGTGTATTAAGACGTTATATTGCTGTCAATACGACATCCTTCTGACGTCACTTTGTTCCTTGGCTTAACATTCGCTGTGTGTATTTTATATTTAATCTACAGATTATTTTGTTGTAAAAACGAATTAATAAAGAAAATTAACGTGGGAAAACACTATTTTATTCCAACGGAAAACCAAAACTCTGTTTCCATTCTAATTGCGAATAATAGAGCCGACTGACTAAATAAAATAATCATGGTTACGGTGGCGCGCTAATTCATGGCGCCGTCTAACTTTTATCGCTGTCGCAACGAATATGCAATGATAACCATGTAATTTCGCTAAATCGGCAAAATTATTTTTCCCCGTGTACCGTCGTTGTGAAGATTCAAGCTACAACAGAATATTACTTATTATTAAAAGCTTTTGATAAGCCCGGGTATGAACTGGTTATTTGTTATTAGCTTAGGAATGTTAACAAACCGTCATTGTTCACTTCGCGTGATCTTATCCCTCTTTTTCTTATACTTCACGGACGACAAGAGACACGAGAAGAACGGGAACGGGGAAAAGAAACGCATTTCGCGCAACTGCGCGCGGGCAATCGATCGGGACAGACAATCGGCGCAATCGCGTTGCCGTAAGCGGTCTCGTTTTATTCTATGTTACACTGTCCGAGTTGGTCCCGAGCGGTGGGCCGAGAAAGTGCTTCATGCGTAATACGTAGTCAATAAATACGGGATCTAGAATTCAGTTATTACGCCGTTTTCTCTCTCTCTCTCTTTCTCTTTCTCTCGAGCGGCGTAATGCGCTCGCTATTATCCTTTCGGGGAACGGCCATTTTTGCGGATACCATTTAGCACGTGTGAAACATCCGTAACGTCGACGCGATGATATAACGCCCGCTCGAACCTTTCTCCTCCTCGGCGCTTTGATCTATCGAGCCGTGAAAAAAGAGCAAAAAGAAGGGAAAAACGGAGATCGATGTAATTTGGATAATTTAGTGGTGTTCTCCCCTCGAACAGAATTTCGCGTCCTGGTGGCTTCTCGCGAGCGCGCACGCGCATTGTGCGGGCCCTTAATCATGCGAAGCAATGCGTAATTGAAACGGAAAGGTCGGATAGAAAGCGTCTGGGAAACCCTCGGCCACGGGCTGACGTAATGGCTGATGCTTTCCCTCGAGACACAGGTACCGTCCGACGACGAAAATCGCGAATCTCGCGAGAGAAGCGAAGAGACCGCGCGCCATTCGCTCGGCCGTTCTCACACCCGAGAAGAAACAGTGCTATTGGTGTGACTGAACGAAAACTTCGTTATATCCGTTGAATTCCTTCCTGCGGGAATTTTTCTGTTCCCGACAACGGAATCAGGCTTCCGTTTGCTTCCTGTTCTTCCCAACCGACGGAAAATTCAGTTGTACTAACAGAGTCATTTTTTTTCTGTTTTTTACTTTCTACAGAGTTATTTTCACTTTTTTTACTTTCTACGCGGAAAAAAGCAACGTCGTTGGCGTAACCGAATTTTCCGTTGCTTGACGAGACAGGACGAAAACCTCATTGTATTCGTTTAATCTCTTGAAATTAATTGCGAATTAAACGACTTTTAAGAGAATTGCCTCACACTAATCGCCGATATTTATTTGCAGTTCAAAAAGTGCGGCTAAGCATGATTCATAGGCTCAGCCTGCTTGAGTCAGAGTCGCGCACGACAACTTCACCGCGGACCGCGAAGTGTTAAATGCCGCTGAATGTGCTCGCAGTCGCGGTAACAGAGATATCGTTTCTCGTCACCGCGTTGTCATGTAGTTCCCCATTCATTTGCATGAGAACCGAGTTCTTTTTTTCCGTGTACACCTTGAAATTCCGCGGGATAAACGACGGGGCTGCGAGAAACTACGCGTACCGATTCCCATCGGTGCGTCGCGCGCGAAACGCCTAAATTAAAAGAGTGAGAAGAGATAACAATACGAGTCGTAATTTGTGACGATTGTGGCGCGATTATGCGAGGCATTCGAGTGCCGTAGCGAGAAAGACAGCGAGACAGAAGGAAAGAGATGAAGAGAGAGACAAACAGAGAGAGAGAGAGAGAGAGAGGGGGGTTTACGTGTTCTCGCAGGCATGCATTTCGAAAGTGCAAGTGCACGATCCTTGGGGATGCGTCTCACGTTGTTACGCCCCTGCCACTGACATTTTCCATCGGCGCTCTCGGATGCAAAATGTGAACGTGCCGGTCTTTCTGATTCACTCCGCTCGCGCACGGCCCGCGTAGAATTGCCGCGACAGGCATGTTTTCGCAGCCGATCGCGCATGACGTTAACAGAGACTCCGGGGAATAGCGGGATTAAATATAGGCACGGTGTTAATTGGACACGCACTTTCTCCTACACGCAACTCATTTTCGACAACTCCCTCTCTTCCTTCTCTTCCTCCGGCTCCTGCTCACGTTGCGGCCAGTTAATTCTCTCGCGAGGTTCAATGCAAAACGCTATTACATTACGTCGTTGAGCGTTCTTTTTCTCGCGTTAAAGCGAGCCTTACATCGAGCTTATTGCGACGAGTGCCGATCGCATCGCGGCGAATCGACACGTACGATCATCGATATGTAATATCGGACTGAGCATACGGCGGCATTTTTCTGATATTTCGTATTTACGTATCTGGAAAGGGAGAAATAAATATTTCGGGGCACGGATATCCTCTTTCTATTTTCTTATCGGTTGAATATTGCCCATCGGAAAAGGGAACAACACCGTACTCTCACGAGTCGGGAATATCCTTACTGTACTGTGATCTGTAAACGCTGCATGTAAAATATGTGAACATCGCGCAAAATTGAAATTATTACAAACGTGATAAATAATTACTTAGTATGTTTTTCCGTCTTATTTATACAATTTTAATTATGCGAGAGAAGTGTTACAAATTGTTAAGCGTCTCACATAGCTCTTATCTGCATGAGTCAGTTATTACCCACACATCTTCTTGTCTCTTTCTACATTTGTCAACGCGGTTTCGATTCCATATTCGGTCTAGCACTGCGTCGATGTATATGCAAATGCCGATGTATACGAACAATTGTTGCGAGCGCACGTGTTCGCGAGAGGGAGAAAAAGAAAGAAAGAAGATACCGAAGATCGTAGAAGATGTCGTGACTTTTTGGGGTCATGGAGGGATTCGGGCTTCACCGGCCGCACCGACGCATTGATATTTCGCCGGCATCGAGAGAGCCGCTCACCGCCGCTGAATCGCCAATGGGAGTTTCTTGCTCGGATGTTCGTCGCGAATTTCAAGCGAGTGTTATTGCAAACTCGATTTCGTAGGCGAGACAAGCAGGCGGGTTTCAGCACGCAGAATCCTTTGAGTCTGTGCGCATCGTAATCATCCATTCGACTGCGAGATCCAATCGACTTTATTACTCCGGACTCCGGCTTGCCCGGCAGCGAGCTAAATATGCGTATACAAAATACGCATTTCGCCCGATTTGTGGATATTCCGGGATTTGTGGGGTTCTTTCGTGTTCGTACACCCGCTTCTTACAATTGTACACTCCTTATGCATTCGCTACCGGTGTGAGACACCGATGTCCCACGAGAGACCAGCGTCACATATGTACACGACAGCGATCGTTTTTCTTTTTACACGGGAAAAATTTCAGCTCGTGCAGCTGAATAAGAATCAGACGAGAACTGTGACGGCAAATAATATCTCCGTTACCAATTCGTTTCAGCTTTCAGCTACACCAAAGTTGTCGAAATACCAATTCGATGTTTTCCAATTTAATAATTCGCCCGAACAAATGTGATTCAAATAATCGACGATTAATTTCAACGAATTCAATTAAAGGTCATTTAAGTGATAGTTGATTTCCACGAGTCCAACTAAAAACCGCTCAATTGACGAACCTTCATTGAATTCGTCGATACACGTGGTCTGTGGGGAGGATTTCCCAGATAGACGAATGTGGTGAACCCCCCGCATCGCGTTCTCTTTTGCAGCGCGCCGCACGACGAGATTCGCAAGGAAGTCGCGCGAAATTACACGACAGTCGGATAAAACGAGGATGTATGGACACGCAAGGGCGGGAGGAGAGCGAAAGAAAGTCTAACTGACATGCGTTTGGGAAGTTCCTCCTTTGTGTGTCGGAGTAAAAGTCGCCACTTTTGTCGGCTAGTTTAATCGACGGTTAAGCCGCGCACTTTCTTCTCTAATCATTTCTGCCCCGTCGGGAGGATTTCCTGCGGCGTCGTCGCTCCCGTGACCGGACATACAATCAATCACGCAATATTACCGCGACGATCGCCTCGTCAAGGCGAAGATTTGCACTTTCATGCCGCATAGACGAAGACATTGCCCTCGCCGGGCGATGCTCGATAATTATTATCGGCGCTGTTCTCTCGCGTGCAGCGAGACGCTCCGGCGCGTTCTTGCCGGTGAAACTAATATCTACCACTTACACAACGGCCCGAGCGACACCGGCTGTCCGGTCCTTTTTTTTTTTTGTCAGACGAGGAGGATCTCACACCCGGGATGTGTGCGTGCAAGTGCGCGCCTCGCCACGCTTCGAGACAGAGTTCAGCCGCTGAGAAAGTCCGCGGGACGCGACGCGAGCGTGAAAGCAGCGAAACTTTTGCTTATAGCAAATAACGAAGACCAATAACTGCGACGTCATCGATCGGAATTTCTCGCGGCCGCTCGAGGATAATGAGCTATTCTCAGGGGGCGTCGTACTGACGCACGGTGGAGCGAACAATGTTAACGCAGGACATTCCGCATCGAAATTTTGATCCTAAGTTATATTTTTAATTTAATTCTATAATATAGTAGGAAAAATAAGTACAATAAACAGTAGGATTAAGATGACAAAATAGCTTCACAATCTCAATTCTAATAATATAATTTACTCCTATTTTGACCCTGATAATGTCTCAGATTTCCGTTTCGCTGTTTTACCGTCAGAATAGGTTGCTCAAGGTGGCACTAAAATTGATCTAAATCTGCAGAATTAAAAGTTAAAAACAGAAGTTAACAAGTATCAGTATCGTCAAACTAGATTTTTATTAGTTTGTAGGCTATTTAAGTAGATGCGGGCTATTCTTGAGAATATCAAAGTAGCATCCAAATTTCGGCCTGAGTTTCAGTTAAAAAATGAAACTTGAAAATTGAACACGTCATCATGACAAAGGTTTAGTAAAATATATACATATTTCACCTGTGCTGCAATTTACATTATGTGACCAACAGAAGAATATCTACATCATTTACACAATCGTAAAAGTAAGTCGCTTAAATCTTGGTAATGTTATCAAGATACTTCGTCCAATTCAACTCTAATAGACACTTGTGTAATTATGTTTCTTTGCCAAAATAATTAACACACCGTCAGTTTTGTAATATCGTGTCAAGTTATTTTTCCGCGCAGTCTCTCCGAAAATGTCAATAGCGAAAACCACGTGAGAAAAATATAATTTCTATTTGAGAAATAAATATTTTTATCGTGTTATTTGTATAAATATTAACATCTCTCTTTCTCTCTCTCTCTCTCTCTCTTTTTGTGCGCTAATATCCGGAGATAGCTATATTTCGTTACGACGTGCCAACGGGGTATTTTCCTCGCCCTCGAGGGATGCGCGCCTTCGCTCGCACGCAGCTCTCTCGTACGTGCGTACACACGTACGTCCGCGATAAATCAACCTTCGACGCGCGATAAATATTATCCCGTAACATCGGATTCGTGCGTGCGTGCGCGATCTGGTTTGTAAAACGAACGGGATCTCCGGAGCGTGCGCCGGTGCTCCGCAGATGAAACCGTCCCGATCGCTCACGACTGACATTTTATTCTGTTAATGATTGCGGTGCGCTATCCTAGCACGTGCACCGCCACGAAGATCGATCTCCGCTGCCGTGAGAAATGACGACCTTTGGCGGTGTGTGTGTATGTGTGTGTGTGTGTACATAGAAGAGAAACCAGGCGAGCACGGTGGAATACCCACCGTACTACTTTGCAACCCGCCTGCCTCCCACGCGAAAATTCACCAAGGTAGAATGCCAGCATAAATGACCGTAATTATATATTTCCGCGAAAAGGCGTCCCACCAGTCGCACGCGTCGTTGACGTCTACCTCGAGAGAGTGAGATATCTCTCTCTCTCTTTCTCTCTTTTTCTTTCTTTCTTTCCCGCATAAATTAATTTTTACCGGCGAATCGGGAGATCCATTCATCGGTTTGTTCGGTGGGTTAACGGTAAATGTGCGCGAGCTAATTAAAAATACATACTCAACAGCGAGCGAGCGAGAGAGAGAGAGAGAGAGAGAGAGAGCGATGTGGGTATGTATGCCATGAATTTCTTCTACAGCTTCGGCAATAACTACAGCCTCGACGACGCGGCGGCGGCGGCGACGGCTGTGTACATAAAAAAGTCCCGCCACGACGAGAGGACGGACATCGCGCTTGTGGTGAATCCCCGAGAGTCGTGGAATTTAAATGATTCCAGATAGAAAGCGTTTTCACTTGAGGTAGGACGCGGCAGTGCTCGCGGCTCACGAGATCCGGACTGTGTGCACAACCGCGGCGTGTTATGATAATGAAATCGAACGCGGGGCTCGGCCACGGCGACCGATTTCTAATTAAAGACTCGGTTTCGAAACTTATCCCGACGATTGTCGATCGAGCCGATTATCGGACAGGTTTCCGTCAGGATATCTTGTGAATCAATCGAGTAGAAAGTACGCGGAAAAAATAACTCCGTTAGAGTAACTGAATTTTTTCCGTTGTCTGGAAAGAAGCAGGAAGCAAACGGAAACCCGACTCGGTTGCAGGAACAGAAAGATTCCTATAAGAGATCCGTGCTTGGTCAATTGTTCTCAATTATCTCCGGCCGAGATTTAATGCAGTTTAAGGATTGCGAGTAAGTCCAATAATTAACTGTATTTTTCATTAATTATCGTGTTTATTTTGACGATTATGTGAGATAATTCCGTTGAAAATCGCTTGATTAACAATTCAATCCAACGAATTCAATTGGAGGCGGTTTGATTAATATTATTGACTCACGGAAAATAAACTCGGTTTCTGCAACTGAATAGAAGTCGGATAAAAACTCGGTGACAGGGAATGATATCTCTATTACCGTGACTAAGAACATTCGTGTGAATATTCAGCCGCATTGAAACTCGATTGAAATCAGCTGAGAGCAATTGACTCGATACCTTTCACAAGAATTTTTCCGTTTCTATACGAAAAAAAATATTAGTATCAAAATTCAAGATTTATATTCTCATATATCAGAGAGAATACGTATCTATATCTTCATAATCTTATACAAAGATAAAACTCCGACATGAAAAAAATTACCTACTACTACCTTACAAGGGTTATAATATTGTCCTCTCTAGAATTTCTTCATACAAGAGCAAGTTTTATCTTCATCTAAGATTACATATTCTTGCTTATACGTGAGTCTTGAATTGATAGTAATTTCTTTCTGTACAACCGAGTTTCCAGGTAAAGAAAAATTCAGTTACACCAACGGAATTGTTTTCCCCACGTTTCTGACGTTTGTTCAAAATCTCATTTATTAAATTAAGGAAAATGTAATTTTTACAACTCCGATGCAGTTAAATGTTCAAACGAATGTTCTCGATCACTGTGATAAACATCGTTTCTCGTCATTGAACGTTTATCCGGTCGCCATCTAGTTACATATTGAGATTTGTTTGAAAAAAAAAAAGAAACCCACCCACCTCGCGATGTTTCCAGCCGGAATTTTCATTTCTCACCGCAAATCCTCACCATGTACAATGCGTCGAAAACTCGCGTCCGTGAGCTTCCTCCTTCGCGCGGCACGAGCGCAAAAGCGAGCCGTGAAAGTAGCAATTTCCCTCGGACAACGCCGCGAACGATGCAACGGAAAATCATCGTCGGCGGGCGCCGGTATTTCCGGGATCTCGTGGTATTACGGACTCCTCGCTTTTCCGCCAGGAACACGTTGCGGACCGAAGTCACGCTCAAGTTCCGCGCGCATCGCGAGGAACACGCGCGGAAGTCTCCGGCGGAGGTTCCGTGCTACATCATCCTTATCAATGCCATCGCTAGGAACGAAGCACTTGGCTCATCATCGTATCTTCGCGCTCCTCGCGAGGCGTCCGTGCGCCTCAAGTTTATTAGAATCTCTAGAAATAAAGAGTCAGACCGCTGTATCTGTATTGTCACGCCTATTGGTAGAGTCAAGTTTTATAATTAAATGGCAAAACCAACTAAAAATACTACCAAAATAGGGCGAATTTAAAGAGGAGAAGTAGCAAAAAATTACGGAATAATTATAACCGCAGACAAATAATTCCAGTAAATATAACATTATTTCACATTAACACATATTATAATATTCTACAAAATTAACAGTCTTTCGTGAAAAAAAATTATTCAATAAAAAAAAAATTATTTAACCGTAGAATGCAGCAGAAAGATAAGTTTTTACTCAAAACAATATAAAATGAAGTCAAACGAACACGTATATTCCGCGCGACACGGCAGATAACATTTCATTGGCGGAACCGTTTCGTCGGACTCTTTCCACGGACTCTGGTATTTACGTCGACGTAACAACGTCACGTTGATTGAAATTAATTAGGCAGCAGCGACCGTGGTGAATCGTGCGGCTACGGCACGCTTCGCGATTAAAAAGGAAGAGCCACTGAAGCCTGGACCGGAGCCGCTTGTTACTTCCGTTCCGCGCACGTTTCCCCTTCGTGCTCTCGATCTCTACTTTGAAAGGTGGCGCTTCCGGTCCCGAGGATCGAAAGAATAGGATCGGCGAGAAATCTCCGTCCAGGGGGGATTTATCGCCGGCGATCGGCTCGCCGGATCGCGACGGACGCGTTCGCGTCGCCGTTCGCGAGATCCTGCTGTTAGAAGTCGGAGAACTTCTCTCTATGGGCTTGGTCCATGGACGACCTACTAACACAAATACCGCGCCTTTCTACGTTCCAGCCGATCGCCGGGTTACACCGTATGTATTCGCGCGAGTAACGAACTTGCCATCGGGCCGGTTTCAATGGCACCGGCGTGCCACATGAAAAATACTTATCTCGCTTCTCACATTCTCGGCGAGTGGCGAGGGGGGAGGGGAGGACGAGCGTACGTACATGCGTGTGGCTCGGCTTTTCGTTTTCCATCGGCGCTGGACGCATCGCGTTCTCGAGAAAATACATCTCGATTGCGTCGCCGCTCCGTCCGAAGAAGGCAAGAGTTTCTTCTTGGGAACGGTACGTAAATGAAAGTCACGTTGACGCCCGTTCCTTTCCCATAGAGCCGCGCCGTGGCGATCGTGGAAAAGTCCGTACGCGCGGATACATCTCGTAGCTCGCGGCGAGAAAAGGGCGGATCGAATCGGCGGGACGGAATTTTCCGCGAGATTCAGCTCGCTCCGATCGCGAGCGGAGATCGCCGGGTGAGAAAACGTTCACCATGCGCGAGTAACAGCGGTCGACAGCGAAATTCACGCGCGGAGAGCGAGCGGTGATTTCCACACGGGTTTAATGACGATCACCTTCGTCTCCTCGGGAAAGAGAACCGGGAGGAGAGAAATCCGTTCGCCTTGTTTATAATCCAGAGAGGGGAAGAGGAATCATCAAGGCTGAATACCGGATTAGGCGAATGTGTGGGCCTTCATTCAAACGAGCACTCGCCGCGCGAAGCGTTCTTTGTGCGAGTCTGTGGCCGCGGCCTGACTCCTTTTCATCGCGGAATTTAAACACCGATCTCTCGGCGGAGCACAGGTGCTAATTACGCGCCGTCGTCCCCGCCGTCCGAGAAATCGTCCTCATCTCGATCGAACGATTTTGCTTTCGATTCCGCGTCGTCCCGCCTGTATCCTGCACGCGGCAGAGAAAGCTGCCTCGGAAATCGGGTCTCATTCACGTACACCGCCACGTTAGACAGACCGCCGGATCTTTACGTGATACTTTGATTGATCCTCTCTCTCTCTCTCTCTCATGCTCGTCGGAATTTTACGGATTTGCGGAATTTACCAAGCGTTCGCGTAAGGACTTTCACACACGAATTTTTGTTACTGTAAGCCTAGATGTACCACCAACTATCTCAAACTGAAGAATCAATCGCGATATTGCCTACGGTTTGTCCATTCTAGAAGAAGATGGAAGCGACGAACTAGGATTGCAACTTAGTCGAATGTTACTTCTGCCTAGTTATTTTTCCTCACGATCAGATTTACCGTCAGTTTTCTCGATCTTCTAGAATACATAAATCTAAAGCAATATCCTGATTGGTTCTTGAGTTTACGTCTCGAATTTTACGGTGATTCGTGTGCCGAAAGCTCTAGCGCCGAGGAATCCGCTCCGCGCGATTGACAAATACCGCGCGAGAAAGAACAAACATACAAGCGGCCGATCGGGCGAGCCGCGATATGAGCGGGCGAGGTGCAAATATTTGCATGAGAAGATTACTGGCGCGAGGAGGAAGCCGAATACGCAGTTAGTATGTCGATCCGTTATAGGCCCGAGGCTATCGGAAATTCGGTGGAGAACATTTGGCACACATCGAGGCCCGTCGTTGTCGGATGCGCTCGGTGAACGCGCATGGGCCTTGCGCGCAGGGCCGAACCTCGGTGTTACGACCCGACCGATCCCAGAAAAGAAAGACGATCGTTATTCTGAGACGCCGATAATCTCAATCGGATCTTATATTCCACGTTGCTTCAATTTCACCTTAAGATGCAACGTACCCGATAAAATAGGGCCTCACGAGCATTTCAAGATGAATTAAACATATTGCAGGCCGGATGTACAACTTGTGATATTTTAATCCAATTTAAAATGTATTATTAAATAATTAATTAATGAATACGCTAGTAATGTTTTTTAGTATGATATTCGTTATGAGCTTGTTTCTTATATATGCCGGGGTATCTATGTATGCAAGGTACACACGGGAGATTTTGTATCTTCTGAACAAAAATACCGCGAGTTCAGTTTTTTTCATTTCGTATATCCCGTATTTCGTGCTAATATACTTGTATCTGCCATCAGCGAGTAACTCGAACTGTCGTTTCCATATAGAAATTATTACCTCGAATTTGGAAGTACATACTATGCGACATATGGTTAACAGCGTGAGCAAGAATGATCTTACATGAAAATAAAAATCGCTTGCGTAAGAAAATTCTATGTAATTTCACTAAAAATATCATATTCTTGTTATTCAAGAATAATTTTTACGAATTCAGTGGAAAAATATTGGATAGAAAGAACGATATCTTCGCACAAAGACAATTTTCAGTTTGAAAATGTCGTTCTTTCTATCTAATTTTCTTTCCTTTCAATTCAGGAAAATTATTCTTGAATAACACTAATATGATATTTTTGATGGAGCTATGTAGAATTTCTTCATATATGAACAAGTTTTATCTCCATTTAAGATTATATATTCTTGCTTATACATATATATGAGAATTTGAGTCTTGAATTTACACTAATTTTTTTCCGTGTATATATATATATATATATATATATACACGGAAACATACATATATATATATATATGTATGATCGGACTATGAATATTATTCTAAGTGTCGTTTTCGAGAGCGATCGAGAGCAGATGGATTTCGCGCCTTTCGCCGACAAGAGGACAAGAGTTTATGGGAAGATAACTCGTTCCTTCCCCTCTTTCGCTTCCTCTCATTTTCAGATCCGATCCTGGCACAGGTGGATCACCGACGACGGAGGAACAGCCACGGTGGGCCTGCGAATTAGGTCAGCGAATCGAGGAAGTTAAGCTCGTGAAAGAACAACAATCAGGTCCGCCGGGCTCTCATCAAGTTTCACATCCAATAAGCCGTCCAAAGTATTCATGCGACGACGGCTCATTAACGACGCAATTAGATCACCTTACTACCGAAAAGGCGCTGACGTAAAAATCATATCGACGGAGATTGAATCATCCACGGCGGATGGGAGAAACGAGTGGGAAAAATAGAGAGCCGTTATCTAGAACCTGTGCGTTTGTCGGGTGTATTCTAAGATTGATACCTTGCATAGCGATTTTTAATTAGCTAAATACACACATACACACACCATACCACGTAATTCCACGCACCGTTAATCTTTAATTTATATAACCACAAGCACTATCGAAAGATTAAATCTCCGCGTGGTAACTTTTCTCGTCGGGACATGAGTTGATTTTACACATTGGCTTCGCGCAAGTTTCATCAAACTTGAGGAACTAATGAAGAATCTCGAGATATAACATTATATAAATTATTGTCCTACCTGGATGTTGCAAAAAGTTGCTACCGTTTCTTCCACGAAATTCGAAGCACTCGTTCAGGAATTATTTAACGATCAATTATCTAACTTTTTTCTGCTTTTAATATTTATATTTTTAATATCTTTTATTTTATCTTTTGTGTGTTATAATATTCCTAATTTCAGTCAGCAATATATTATATATTTATTTATAACTCACACAGCTATAAATAAAATATATGAAAGATAAATAAATATTAAATAATTTAATAAATATTAATGAGTGAATGGTTTAAAAAAGCTAGTAAATAATTATTTTTATAATTTTTCTTTTTTCTCTGGCGTTAGACGTCTTGATGGGATTTGCAATTCAGCTCAAGAAGGGTGATTAGGAAAAAACTATAAGAGCAAAGATAGCAGAGTACTTAATAATGTTACGTTTCAATAGAGATTTAAATTTGGATTCGATATACAATAACAATAATAAATATAAGTGAAAAAGGATGTCGACGGATATCAATAGAATGAGACGCGGGATCCAAGAAGCATTGTTAGACACAGAAACCAGCACTTACAAAACTTGAACTAAATTCCAAGGCTGGTATTCACAGTTGTGAATTATTTACGAGCTTTGATTGAGAACATAATTAATTACAGATTCATACGGATCATTATTAAGTTGTTCTGCTGTTATAAATATTTCTTGTTGTGTGATATAAACAGAGATAAATGTAGATTGACGAATAATTAAGAATTCATGAAGCTGTAATTATCTGTCAAATAATAATGAGCTGCTACGAATTTCGGCTTGATATTTTTTTATCCTCAAATTCGTTTAACGACCTTTAAAATCGGAAATAGCCAGTATAATAAATGATACGACACACATCGGGAAATATATATAAATATATACCGTTATCCTTATCCCGGTGTCCTGCGTCCTGATCCAGCTCCTCCCGACTGCTCTGTTGTCGCACCTTCTGACACTCACTCGTGATGACTGAACCAACACCGACACTAACCCCGTCTACTCGCGTAAATATGATCCAATCGAAGAAATGTGTGTTAAGGTGATGCCGGCGATTAAATATTTTAAGGATCGACTAAATTAAAAGTAAAAATAAAAATTAACTTACTCAACTCTGGTATACTCGTGTATATTAATTATTCAATACTCGCTTATCGTACATACTCTCTGTTCGCCGTCGAATGAGTTACATAACTATTATATCGCTGATTGAAACCAAGGAAGAGTTGCATGCAGGTGGAATATCAAGCTAACCGAATATTAAATAATTTTGAAACAAGTTCTCTTCTTTAAGCCCGTAACACCGAAGAAACCGGCGGTAAGTATGACCGTTTGTGGCATAAAATTCACGACTATGGCTTGTATAATGTTCATATGCCTTTCTTTAGATACGATAAATTTGTTTTCATCGATTTTTCCCTGCGTTTTATTACATGCACCTGTGCGATAGTGAATATCGTTGATAGAAACTCGAAGTCTCGCAACCTTCGCGAGTAATTCCTGAGCGAGCGAACCGTGTGACTTTAATAGCCCGGCAACAAAGTGTAAATTGCGAGTTCAAAGGTAAAAAAAGTAAAAAAATTGGGAAATTATCTCCGCGAATTGCAGCGACCTTTCGTTTCGTTACCCCCTCTGATATTATATATATATATATTTTTTTATATAACGCGCGTAATCATAATTAACATCTCATACACCTTGTTTAAGCAAGGATATCGCGACTATCAATTTTTACGAGCCGGCATCACGCAAGCGCTTGGTACTTGTGCACACCGAGTGTGACCAATAAGCTGCTTCACGTTCTCCGTTTCCGTTCTGCTCTCGCAATTCGCTGCTCCGGACGGATCGTTCATTCGCGAGCTTCCGTCCGTTCGTTTTTGCAACCTTTCGTCTCAATCTCGAGTCAGATGCTATTCGTTCCGGAATTTTCGCGAAAAAAGAAACGGGAACGTAATGATTTGAGAGAAAGAATGATCGCGATAGGCGAGCGTTGTATGCGCATTATAGTCTCTCTCTCTCTCTCTCTCTCTCTATCTATCTCTTTCTCTCTCTCTTTTGTCATGCAGGAAAACGGCGACCGGTGTTAATCAAACGCGCTGTTTGGTCTCGATACGCGAAACTTTCGAGATAAACTGGTTCCCCGCATGCAGATTGGAATTTGTTCTCGATACATCTCATTAGCTGTACACATCCTGCCGAAGATAGCCGGTATCCTTTTTCATTGCACAGGCGGCTACGAATTGACCGAGCTTTCCCGCATTCGGCTGGGATATCGTACATTTCTCGAAGTACCAGAATGGGTGTCTCTTTAACTACTCGTCACTTTTCGTCGAGAATCTTCGCTCGAAGTCAAACTTGCGAGTTTGTTTACGAGCCGTCGACGGCCGTGACTCCTGCCATTTCGACTCGCGTGAGACAAAGCGCGCGTCCGCGTATGACCTAACGATTCCGCATTCTTCCGCGTTTCGTCGAGCGAGTTCCCTCCTCGCGCGAGACTCGGTCTCTCTTTCCCCCTCGGTGGAAAGTAGGCGGAAGAAACGGCGAAGTTAAGCGAACACGTCATTACAAGGCGTGTTTACACGCTTGTCGGCGGCCGATACGGCGGCTGCTAATTGTCTCGAGTGAAGAGAGCGGTCGCGACGCGAATAAATTTGTAAGCCGCTGTGCGACATCGGCGCGTCAATCACTCGGGGAAATGAATCGCGTCTAGCCGAGTCTCAGCGCGAGGGAAGAAGTTCGTATGAAATTACACTTTCTGAGAAAACAGGTGATTAAAATACGCCAAGGTTCACTCGTTCCCCGTACGAGCAAAAGTACACAAAAGGAAATGTTTCTAAAATTTATAAAAAAATTAAAACATTTCTACGGAATGCGTGATATCGGGTACTCAGACCGAGTAAGAACAATTTCACACCAAATTCCCGAGTCAAGATTTGATGCTACGAGCCCTTAAAAATCATTTGCGTCTACTTAGCGAGCCTGTGGGCCAGTGAAAACCTACTTTAACGATACTACACTTGTCAATTTTTCTCTTCAATCTTTGATATTACAGTTTGAATTTTAATAGTATTTCCGACTCGGGTCTGTGCGGTGTCATTTGTCAAATAACAAATGAGGAACATTAAAATTCAATACACGGAAAGATTCGCTTCTCAGCGAGTCTCGGCGGGGGAGGAAACATCCCGGAGCTTTCGTCCGCCCGTCCTTTCCGTCGGCGCCGACGTCGGTCTTCCGGTTCGAGTCGGAATCGTTAGTTGACAGAGAAATGACATAAAATCAGCTGTAAAAATGGTACTCGCTTAGATTCAGACTCCGCGTTGCGTCGTAGGAGCGTGCGAATCAGACCGTGTAGTTTGTGAGAACGCGTCGAACAGAGCGATCCACATAAAATTCGCTTTTGCATGTCATTAGCCGCTGAAGAAAGGACTTTTATATGCGTGTAATACACGGTTATAATGTATTCAGGCTATATTGTCGTAAGTACCGCGAGCGAGACGCGAGAATATCTGCATATACGGTGGCCGACGTATAATATTCTTCATCAACTCTCGCGCTTGATAACGGACCGGCCGCCATGATGGCAGGGGAAAACTAATGCAAGACACTCCACAATCATCATCCCGCGGCTCCATATAATATAGTATAACCGCAGAAACATAATAATCTTACGCAAAAGCGTACGATATCGCGACGTCATTAATCACTCTATTCCCGTCCGCCGATGAGCCGGATTCCTTCTTCTCCCCTCCCTCCTCCGCCACCCTCCGAGCGATTCACCACTCGGGGCCTCCTGGCTCTTCTCCATTCTCCTCCGTCTTCCGTACGGTACTTCGTTAGTGTGCTACGGTGAATTACTAACGAATCACTTAACAGCGAGTTATTTCAAAGTTGGCCGGTGGTGCGATAGAGCGTGAATATCGCCCGGGAGCATCTCGCTCGCGCATTTCTCCGGCTCCTCTTTCGTTTTCTGCCACGTACGTTGTGTGTATACGACGCGTCTCCTTCGAGTTGTATCCTCTTCCACTGAGCCGTCGTTCGTCGCCTTGTGAAAAATTAGTTCACGGTACGTTACGTATCCAGCACACGGAGAGGCGCCGGCGAAGAGCGCCGACGACGGAAACAGGACTCTCTTCGCTTGCACGCTATATCCGCTTGGAATAAGAACCCTCCCCCCCCCCTCCGGGCGAGGGACACAATGAAACAATGAGACGATTGTGCGTATCGAAGGGGGGAAATAGTTGCGTGTGTGTGTGGTTTTGCGCGCGGTGGTTGTGCTGTATTCGCCTGATTTTCCCGAAAATCCCGGTTAGACCCGCGGCCGAGGAATTGGGAAACGAGCGCGCGAAATTCCGATTGAATTCGTCGATCTTGGACCGGTATTCGTAATCAGATCTTATATTGTTTCTGAATTGTTTTTCCAAAGAGCACACGAAACTCGTAATATTCGATGTCGGAAGATGTCGGTGTCGCTTAGTTGGTTATGAGCGCACTGTAAAACTTTGTTCTACTTGCATATATATACATACGCATCAGCTTTACAGTTTCCCGTAATGATGTAATACCCATAATACCGTAATTTCTAAGAGTTAGAACCGATGGTGGCTAGCCGGAGTCGAAAATTACAACGTACCCGTCTAAAGCCTGCGGCGCCTTCGGTCTGTATCCCGGACTCTTAATTCAGCGCAAATACTTATTACGGAGTCAGTTAAATAGAAAACGACTTGCTGCCATTATTGTTGACTCCACTTATACTATCGATTATTTCCGGATCGTTGCAGCGGCGTTCGCTTCTGTCACAATATGGAAAGAATGTGAAACCGTTTAGATTGAACTATAAATTTGCGAATGCGAGGAAAACATCAATGTGTGTATGAACGATGTTTACTTCAATATTTCACCGTCCCATGTATTTACTATTATTTGTTACATATACATATTCCATTCATTTCTTTTCCCGCGTATGTGACCATTCAAATAGAATCATGATAATCACGACGTGAGACAATCTACGATAAAAATTTTACGATCTTGTTAATTACATTTATGAAGCAAATATGCTATATTGAATGAATCGTTAAATTTACATTATATAATAATGTAAATTTTTCATTATATAGCAGCAAATTTACTAAAAGTTACACTCTGCGATTTTCGTATTATATTCTACATAATATATTGTTCAGAAATTTTGAAAGATTTTTTTCAAATAAAGAAATAAGAAAGTGTGCATTTTCTTAAATCTGTATCTTTCATGTGAAACCGATTATTCATTCTATTTAAATAAAAAAAATTTGGAGATATAATAAATGTGTTATAGTATCCACCGAGTAAAAAGGGTTTTATTTTTTAGATATTTTTTCCCTTTGTCTATCCGGGCAAAGGATACTTTTCCGTTGATATATAAAGAGTATTTTTATTATTTTATTATAAATAAGTTCAAATGTGCTCCATACATGTGCCTCCTCGTTTCATCGTGAATGAATGGACCGGTGTCGGCCTTGACCGGTACTCCGTAGGAGCTGTTGCGCGTCCACGATTTTCACTGCTACAGAAACATCGAGTACACCTGTTATCTTTTGAAAACAATGACCAATATCAGGTGCGATCTCCGGTGGCCGAAGATCGGCCGATGGCCGGACGAGGAGGCGGCTCATTAATAATTCTCCACCGTCCACGTGTACGCACGTTCTTCTTTCTATCTCTCCTGCTCTCTCTCTTTCTCTCTCTCTCTCTCTCTCTCTGCCTCTTTCCCGGCATCGACCCGCCAATGGCGGAATCCTCTCCCGGAGAATTAGAAAGTGAATTTCCGATATTTGGGTCACGTAGAGAGGCAGAAGGCTCCGCCGGCGTTAATGATTAATTTACCAACCGCGATAAGAGGAACCTCACGCTAATAACGCGAGAGCGCACATAATACACCATGATATTAATTATTATCGGACCAATTACCGCCCACGACGCGCGCTCGATCGATTACCTCATCGGGTCATCGTTAACTCACGCGATATCGTGGTAATAATAAACATTACGGTAATATGAGCCTTATATTTCATCCCGCGCGCATCGCGCGCTGAGAAAAAAAGCGTCTAGTATTTGTGACTACAATTAACTGTAAAGAAATTAACATTGATATCCTCCCACAAGAATTAAAATATTACATCGCTGTGATATAATATTTACAAAAGCTGCGATCAGGCTCTTAAAGATCCGTTCTATCTTCCCTCGGCTTGTAATGTTAGAACCGATGTAAATGTGTAGTTTGTCGTGAAGAGAAATTATAGTCGAGGGAACCATTTTTGTAATAAATATTACTAGTATTAATGATAATAACCTTAGATGCATATCGTTGCTGCTATTTTGCTGTTAGAAGATTATGAAGATATTGATTAGCGCCGAAAATGATGATAATTTTAGTGAGATTTTCCTCTCCCTCAAAATATTGTTTCTTTTAGTGAATTAATTACATTGAAATATCCCGAGTCGGAATTTTGACGCTTCTTTGACGCATTAAGTTTGTGCTTACTTAAGTGGCTTATAGACTAATAAGAATGCATGACGATAATAATATTTATTAATTTCTTTCTTGAACTTTTCATTCTACTAGATTTAATTTTAGCGTTACCTTGAAACTATACTCTTTATATTTCGATTATTACATTCATATGAGTATTCACAATCTATTTTATTGACTAAACAAAAACGGAAATTTAGTGACAGTTTACATCTATTTAAATGACCTGTAGACTAATAAAAACCTATCTTGACGATGCCTCACTTGTTAACCGTTCTCTCGAACCTCTAATTTTGTGGTTTTAATTTTAGTGTTATCTTGAAGCTATAAATGTTCTCAATATTTTTATTATTACATGCGTAAGAATATGCACAACAACCTGTTCGCTGAAAACAACAAAAACGGGAATTCAAGACATCAAGACGGATGAAATTTCGATACGAGCGGCGAAGTAAAACCTTTATCGTGTCTCGTGCTTGGCGGGGTCGAAACTTCGCGTCGTTCCCGCACTTTCACCCTCGAACAGGCGACACTTCTTGGCGCCGGGGCGGGTTCGCGTCGTACGTGCTGTATTTACCGAGCGGCGGACTAATTATAGCACTTAGCGTGTTCATTCCAGACACGGATCTCGGCTGCGTCGGCTTTCCCGCGAATTAATTCGGTTTCGTCATTGTCGTCGTCGGGCCGTTTTCGGTCTCGCTCGAGACGGTTCCGTTTGAGAGCGCGGCGACACGCCGCGGAGATTGACCGCTTGCGCTACGGGTTTCAGGAAGAAGCTTCGGGATTTCACACCGGACCGTTATCCACGATTTATGCTGAGAGGTTCAATGAATAAACGCGAAACCGTGTATGCTAAACTCTCTGTGACTCACTATGAACGGTTGTACCTGTACACAGGTCGACGGTGCCCATTCGATGAAAGTTTCTCGTCGTGTAAGCCGCGATCGCGGAACGCTTTCACATTCGCGAAATAATATCTCGACTCGACTCGAGTCGTTAATTCAAATAGGATCGTATCGAACGCCTTGCGTCTTCGAGTGCTTCGAAGACTCAGTGAAGCATACTCGAACTGTTAAATGTTACACAATATTTATCAAACACCGCGTGAAAATGCCAGCGTCGAAAAATGACAATGGCATTTTCACGCGGTGTTTGATAAATATTGTGTAACATTTTACGCGTAAAAATATAATACCTTTTATTTTGCAATTTTTTCCGCATCTTTCTAGTTGAGGTAAACGCGAAGAAACCCGACAAAAAGAATAGATACTATATATATTTGTTGTATGTTACGTGATGCTTGATAACTACCGTGTGATCTCTGATTGAGGGGAACTTTTCTGAAGATTCGCCTGGCTCCATTCTTGCTCTCTCGGCGAAATCTCGAAGGTGCGTCGAGAGAGAGAGAGAGAGGTAGTGGCGGCCGATTGACTACATCATCTCCCGGCGATATCCCGCGTGTGCCGGCATGACGCAAACCATCGGTTAATACAGCGATGTAAAAGGTGGTCCTTGTAACAGCAGGAACCGTATATCCGTTTGTCCGGCCATTCTCTCTCGGCCACGTCGGACACGCTGTCGTTCACGTGCCTGGCCGACTCACGTGGCAGCGGGCGTGTGTTGCACGCGTACGAAGATAGCACGCGTGCACCGTCCGTGCGTTCTAATCTAGCGTTCGATGCGGCTCGATTCCTTTCGACACCGATTGCAGCTCGCGTTCTTTTCCACTCTGTGCGTAAACGGATTTTCCCCCGAACGGGCGAGAGTGTCCCCGCGTGAAAACAATCGATAACGCACAATGAATTGACTCGATAACTGTCGGATAAATTTCAGAGAGATAGGCGAAGGTAGGTAGCCGAGCATGGCAAGCGATCGATCAAACGCTAATGCTATAATTTACTAAGGTCGAAACGTGTTTCAACGGGCGCGATCAGGGTCGTTCTCTCCGTCCGTGCGTATGTGCGCCGTTTATCGGCCGGCCACCGACGAGTTTCAGAAATTACCGTTCGAATTAGCAACCGTGTAATTTTAACGGGGTTGCCGCGCAAATGTCACTGGACAAACGGGATAAGGTGGTTATTCCTCCGAATGAAATGCAAACATTATACATCGCCGCGAGGAAACACACTCCGCGCGTGGAATCCCGACGCGCGGAGGGAGGTCCAGAGAGACGTGCGAAGAGTGGAAATGAAGGCCGTCGAACGCAAGAAGCGGCGAATAAAAGCCAGATTAGATATAGATGTGAGAATCGTCGCGCGAACGCCGAGCGAACGAAATTCATTTAACAGAGATGACAGAAATAGAGCGGCGAGTGATATGCAGTCCCGGCGGCTAAAGTTGCACCAGCGCACGTTATCGGATCGTTTCGAGGACATGAAAAAGGATCTGTCGATTCTGCCGAGGCAGACTCGAAGCGCCGAGCAATACCGTTAACGATTTTCGTCGTTGTCTTGCCTTTTGCCTTCGCCTCCGGCGCACGTTTCCGCGACGATCGGCCGGCAGCGCGACCGATATCACGATTGCGTATCTGATTTTCTCCGTTATTAATTAAATTAAATACTAACTGGACACACTTCGCTATCGAGCGAAGCTATCGGACTAAAAGAAGGTGAGAAAAGCAGAAACAGAAGCAAAGGTGGAACCACATTGAGAGAAAATTCTCAGTTTCGGGTAACTCGGGATGAAGACTGGAACGAAGATACTCCGACGAGAAATGATACCTCTATTATCGCGGTCGAGAACATTTGTCCGAACCATAATACCGCCTCGAAGCTATACATTCTTCCGACATTTCGATTATCATTATAAATTCACGGTGAATATTCCAAGCAAACCTGTTTTGTCGCTAAAACTATAGCAAAAGTGCAGATTTAAGACATCCTCATATAATCGAAGCAAATGATGTCATTGGAATCGACACTGTTTTGCTATCGTCGAATTCAAGGTTCAACAACACCGGGCAAAAATATCGTCGTCGGGAGGCTCGTTCGTCGAGCCTTCCCCGCGGACGGAGCGAGAATCCTCCCGAGAGACCTCGAGATCGACTTTCGCATCGTGTAACGCGTCGACGCACCTCTCTCCTCACCTGCCGATTGACTTTCTTTCACGGTAGCGCGAGCGCGACCCGAGTTAGCCGTGTCAAGAGACACCGTACACGAGCCGTCAAGGAAGAAGGATGTCGGATATTGCGGAAGCAACTTGTCATTTTACGGTCGGTTGGCCGGTCGAATCGAACCGGCCGATCGGATCTCGCCCTCGCGGATCTTGTCGCGTGAACGGTGAGTGAACGCGACGTTACGCATCGCGTACGTTCGAACGAGTAATATGAAAACGCACGCAGGACGCTCGGCCGAATGAGGGAGACCGAAGAAGGGAGACTCCCCCCGATTTCCCGGCGGCGTCCCGGATGAAATCCAGCGAGAAACGACGGAAGGGACGCGCGGACATGGAATACCGATCATACGGAACGTTTTCAGCGTGCTCGAACGCACGCGTGCGAAACTGGCCGGCTCCGGCGATATTTTGAGGAATTCATATCCGCGCGAGGCCGTAACCAACGTTTCGTTGTTGGCCGCTGTTGCCGGTTCCCACGTTCCAGCACTTTCTCTCCCTCTCGAGCCCGTTCCGCGCGCCCACAGCGCGAGTTGTTTCGTTGTTCGCGAATTTAGCGTGGAAAATCGATATGTTCCCGATTAGCGCGCGATACAATGGCGCGAGATCGCGCGGCTCGGAGGCGCGAACGATGACGCAGGTGAGAATCCCGTCGGAGGATGCCGCCGTAAGGGTTCGAACGCAACGGAGGGAATTGGAAACGAGGGGATTAAACGCAGGGAACGGGGAATTAAATTTCGACATGCGGACCATTGTGGAAATTTGCGACAATGGAGTGAAGAATTTGGATTAAGAACACTGTCGATTCTATTCCTTGGAACTTGAGGGCTTAGTAGTTGACTTTGAAAGTTAACCTCCCGAATTTCCGACGACTATCAATATATAAATGAGAATCACCTTGAATCGATCGATAATTGTCAGGAAAATGATAAAAATGTTCACGATGACGGCGGAGGTTTATCAGAAAATAATCAAAGTGGCGATCCTCTTTTAAAACGTTTCTATATCTTATTCTCTGTTTCTTTTACTGTGTTCTAAACGATAGTTTTCCTAATATCTTATTCCTAATTCCTAATATTTAATTCCTCGTTCCTTATTCCTTTTATTAGCTTCGAGCCGAAGTAAAGTCTACAATATATTTTATCATGTGGAAATCTCAAAAAGTGATATTTGTAGTCTCAAAGGATGTCATCGGTATTCCTGCGATTAAATGTTCTCAGCGCCATATTACTAACAATACTATAGTCGCACAAGTACTATACAACACTTGCTTCAATCAATTGAACCGATGATACTTCTGTCGGTTCAATTTAAGAGAGCAGGCAACGGAAAATTCAGTTATGTCAACGGAATTGTTGCTTCTTTTTCGTGTGAAAGATTACAGGCACGGCTCTGTGCGCTTCTTCTTTGCACGGCCGCCTGCAAACGATCGGAGAGATGCCTACGCGAAGAACGTCGCGGGTATTGCGGGCCGGTTGCGAGAAGTCATTGAGCAAGTGAGAGTAATCATCATTATTTCTCGGTTTACCGCACGTATCCACGCGCTTCTCGGCTGCTTCGCGACTCAACGGCGAGAATGCAACGAATTCCCGAGTGGCTCTCCCTCGGACGCCGACGACGGGGCATTACACGGCTAGTTAACTCGGCCCGCCGCTCGCGAACGTGAGAAATTAATTTCGCCGCGGATGCGCGCCGCGGAATCAGATTTCGACAAATTGCGCGCGCCGAGTTTGCCTACCTTTTACGCGCCCGCGCGCGCACGCATTGTTCTCTTTTTCTCCGTTTTTTTTTAATCCGAGGGAAGGAGCTTTCACCGGAAGCACGTAATAACGACTACGCCGTTTTGTCGCGGCTGACGTAAGCCTCGGGGACTTCACAGCAGCCAGCAGGAACTCCGGCCAATCTCGACTCGATTTAACTCCGCGTTCAATCTCGCGAAAAGTCGCCGCACCTTCGGCTTATCTCGGAAGATTCAACTCGCTCAAGGAAAACCGCCGTCACTCACGGAGAAAGGATCAGCCATAGAAGTTGAAACGTAGTCGTGGCAGCTGAGCTGCGAATCTCTGAAATGGCTAATGTCGTTTTTCTCTTACTGTCGCGGTTAAATTTATTTATTTACGTTTGGATTTAGATGCCACAGCGAAACATATTAGCTGGATCGCACGATAGTACAAGAGAGAGTGGTGTTATACCAATCATTCATCCAAAGTTTAGGTTAGCTTGTTATTTTATTTCTGTCAATTATATTTTGCAACTTGTTTAATTGGCACGAGAGCCTTTAATAGAGGATGATCATGATTATTCAATATCTTTTGCTAGTTAAAATACAGGAGTGACGCGATCCCCCAAATCTTCCCCATTTCTGGATCGAGCCTCCTAAGGGATACTTGGTACATTTTGATTGTTTCATTAAAACGTAAATTACTCTACGAATTATTATTACTTTTCAACTCAATATAGTCAGATGCATTATTAAAAGATCTATGACACTTGCGTAGGAACGTTTTGACCTTCCCTTCGTCTTTCAAGATATTCAACCAAATCAAAAGGGAGCGTCAAGTATCCCCAGATTCTCGTACCACACTTCCTCACTTTTATTATACGTTATCATATTTGAAAAAAAAAAACATTCTTAAGCATCGACGAACTCAAAATTCCAAATCTGTGGATCACGAGCCGATCATCTTAAGTATACCGCACTCACTTCGTCGACTGATGCGAACGCATCGTTCGAATCATCTATGCCATATAACAACAACACTATTAACTAACCTCAACTACTCGCGCTCTTAATAGTAAGCTATCGAAGTTGCACCTCGCGGCGAATGCGTTTTGCCTGCAATACCGAACTTCCAGCACTAGACGGAAAAGTTCGAAGCTGAAATTGAGCTGTTATCGCCGGAGTCATCGCGCCACGCGGAGACGAGCTCGACGAGTTAATCGAGCGGTCGCTTGCAGATTCGCGACGCCCTTTTCATCACGCGCGGCAGCGCCTGATGACCCTATCGATCGATCATCGCCGATGCATCCTTGACGCAACAGCACTTGTCATCGAACGAACGGGGCCGGGGTGCTGCTGCATCCTCGTGAAACGGAGAAAAAGAGACCTCTCCGTCGGTGGGCGGCCTGAATGGATGAATTGTTCTTATGAAACGCGTATAGTCCCCCGGAGGATTTCTCCGGTGGCGCGCGCAAGGAAAACGAGCTCAAGGTAGCCCTTGCCTGTGCAACCGCGATTATGCGGCCGGCGTACGTGGAAGTCGATCGTCAGGTGCGGCCGCACACGCCTCCCTCGTCTCGTGCGCTGAAGCTGCCTGGGACTGCGTTTAGCTCGATATCTCGCGGAAGAGGGGATCGTGCGTGAGAATTATGCAATTCGAAAGCGGCGCGAAATGGCCATCGTCGTCGACGGTATCTCATATTCGCTTCTGGAGCCTTTTTCCTTCCTCCCCCTTGCCCAAGACGCTCGTTCGCAACGTTTTTATCCTTGCGCCGGCGGCACGAATCAATTTTCCCCCGCGTTTCTTTTCCCGGGGGAAAACCAGTTCTGCATTCGAGGCGTCGCGTCGTGTGTCAATGCATATACGTGCGCGACTTGCGCCGGATACCGATTGGCGTAATCGCGGCGTCGGCGAGATGCGATTGAAATAATGGAGCGTACACACCGAACGCGCGACTCCTCTCCGGTGTCACGTGTGTCGCGCCGGGTCGCGTGATCGTTATCGATTGTTGGGCAACGCGGTGACCGGCTCGAGGGGCCGCGAAACGGCCCGGTTGGCCGCAGGCCAGACGCCAGAGAAAGAAGGGCGACGCGACCAGCTGACCCAAAGTCCGGAGACGAGGATGACCTCGAAGCGATCGCCGCGGTACCGAGAAACGTCCGTCCGCTCGGAGTAACCGGATGTCACCTGTTACGGTCGGGTCGCGAGAGTTCAGGATCGTCGCGCGATTCAAGGGACGACGAGTCGTTCCGAACGTGCCGATTCGCTGGCGAACCCCGGCGAAGTGGAAGACGCGCGACCTCACCGTGTCGAGTTGCTCGGAGTGCGAAGTGATACTTGAGGAGAGACGCGAGCGACTTCCCGAATCGCTGCTTACTTCTTCTTGCTCACCTCTCGTAAGCTGTTTCTTCCTGTAGAATCTAAACTGTTACGTTTCGTCCAGAAATCGAGATTCCATCGGAAATTGTGAAGTTACCCCTCGCCCCCTTGAAGCGGGGGCGACTTTACGTTTACGTAGTTAGGAAGGCCCGTCGGATACATGAAACTTTCTCACGAACAATTTTCCGACTCGACAAATGCTTTTAGGCTTATTGGCTCGTCACACTTTACGTCGGCCACCCTGTAGAATAAACAATTGCTTTCACGAAAAGCTACAGATTTAAGAGCATGAAAAGAAAGTCCGGTAATGGTTGGAAAATGCGTGTGGTCGGGCGTTTCGATGCAATATTTGATATTTAAATTGTCCGTCGCGATACATCACACCGCGCACGCATCGTCACGTGTGCGCGAGCGTGCGAGCACAAATGTTACACACACACACACAGGCGCGCTCTTTCTCTCACGTGCGCGCGACGCGCGGGTATTCTCCGGACGAGACGAGAGGAGTCGGTCAGATAACTGTACGTCGCGGCCTCCGGAGACGTCTTCGGTGTCGCCGACGTCGTCTGGCGTCCTTTGCTCACCTATTCTTTCACACACACACACACACACACGCACGCACGCACGCACGCACACACACATATACAAGTTTCATTCCGGGACGCGCGTGTCTAGCGCTGCGCCATTTTTTCGCGCCATTTCTTCACTTCGCTTCGCTTCACTTCGTGAATCACGAGCGGGAAGTGCAATTAAGCTAAGTTCGCTCGAAACGTCGATTGTGATCGCCGTCCCGACGCCGAACGGCGAAACGCGTTCGCAAGCACCGGATAATCGCGACCGTTGCGACGGGGATGACGCATCGCAATTATTTCGTGAAGAGCCGCGACGATGACCAAATGAAGCTCTTTCCGTTATAAACATCCTTCGATAATTCCCTTTCACCACCCACCCGTTTCCTCCACGTCGAACGTGATCGAGGCGACCTTGCGCGCACACGTGACGACGACGTTTTACAGACACGTACGGATCGTCAAAGCGTGTCAAACGGGATCGATCGCAGATACGCAGGACGTTAAACGGATGCCTCTCTCTTTCCTTTTTCAGATGCAGCTGCGCCGAACGAGAACATTAGGGCCTCCAGGATAGAGAGGGACCTGCAGGGTAAGTCCTTACGAATGTCCTGTGGTGTGTCTAACAAGCTGTGTACTACAGTCGCGACACACTCGCGACACACTCTGAGTCACACTGATACGCGCACGAAAACGAGAACTGCACTCAAGACTTTTCATCCGGATGGATGGCTCTGATCGTCCCGATCCCGGAGACGGTTCTCTCTTCTACCCCCGGACGCCTCGGGGATTTTGAGTGCAGTTCTGCGAGACACCGAACAGTCTTTTCCGCTTTGTCTTCGCTCTCTGATTCACATCTCTTCTCACGAATGTATCCTCACATTTCGCGTCTGAAACATTCACGTGCGTGTTGACGCGAAGTGCGGCCGTGTAAATAATTTCTTCTCGAGCGGGAGTCACTTTCTTCTCGAATCGATCGCTCTCTGTGTTATATGTACATGTATCAATCGTTTCTCTGGTGTCCGGAGGCTTCGAGATCTGCCGTGCGACTCGATTGCGACGTGTTCTTCCCCATGGACGTGAAAATTCGCTTGCGCCGCGCGGAAAGCTTCCGCTCGGATCTGAGAGATGTCTCTTTTTATTTTGGAAAATATACATCTTTCTATTTTTCAGAGAAGTAGCATCCTCTTAAATACAGTTTCGATGAAAGATATTCAATTAAGAAAATTATTACTCTTGAAACTATTAAAATCTTTACCGAACGATCGATAAGTTCATCTTCGTATATTAATTTTCCTCCAAGATACGCACTAACCGTTCGGCGATCTGAGAATTTTCAGAACCTAGGGATTGTACATAAGCAACTAATGGCTAAAATCTGTCTCTCACTCTCTCTCTCTCTCTCTCTTTCTCTCTTTCTCTTTCTCTCTGTCTCTTCCCTCACGCACGCATGCCTCTCACTCTCTGTGCCCGGGTGAAGAACTTTGTTTTTCTCTCCGAAATAAGAGAAAGAAGAAAGCAAATACGAGCGGAAGTAAGGAAGTATGGTAATGACGCTAATCACGCGGGGTATACCGCGACTAGCATTACAGCGGATGTCCTAGGCTACGCAAGAAGAAGGCTCGTCTATTAAGATCGTCTATCTCTTTTTTCTGTTTCTGTTACTGCTCCCGTCTGCCTCCCCGCCTTCAACTCTTCTTCAACAACTGGATGCCGTCTGCCTCCGTCCGCCACTCCGTCTCTCCGACGACCTACATATAATAATCAAAAAAATAACAACATACGACTTGCGCGACTTCGTCGACCGACGCGAACGCACCACGACGACGACGATTACGGACGACGACGCACGCGTCGCACACTCGCTCGCGCGAACGCTGAACGACGACGCTCGGACGGACGCGAAAAACCGTGGCTGACCCGCGATGCGCCCCCCCCTCCCCCCGAACGATCGATCGCATTAACTTCGCCCCC
>NW_014554738.1:743089-818300 GCF_001313825.1 Dinoponera quadriceps | reverse complement strand
CCCCCCCCGGTTTTGCCCCAACACACCACCCTCGCTTTCACCCGCCCCCGACGACGCAAAAATCGCGCCGACGTGCGAATTACCACCCCGTGAACTCACATTTACTTTCCCGGCGTGATCTTTCGCTTCTCTCGAACACGCACCACCCTTCAGAAGTAACCACAGTCCTCCTGGTCTCGGCGCGTCCCGGCCAGGCCGTACCTCCGGTCGGCCTCCTCACGAAAACGGCGCGCACATTCGTGCAGGATGGCGCGAGCACCGAATTCGCTACGCAGATCCTCGGCACGACTCTCGACAACGGCCGCCTCTACGCGAGAATCTTGTCGACGTCCAGCAGAGTGTTCTACGACAGGGAACCGACGCCGGCCAGTCCCTACGTCGTTTACCCGTCGAGGGCGCCGGAGGACGACTGGCAGCTCCGAGTGGCCCTCGAGAACGCGGCGCCGATCAGGGCGATCGAGGAGATCGAGGCGCTCGGAAACGACAGCGACGCGGACTCCGCGAGCGATTCGGCGAAGCGAACGAAGGGGAGCGGCCACGCTTTCAGACTGGACGAACTGTCCCGCGAGAACGACGTGTTCAGCAAGAGGGAGCTGAACATGCCGGAGCGGTTCAAGCCAGCGAAGGTCCGGCCGACCGACACGCTGCCGACTTACACGGTGAAACAGGAGTACGTGACGAGCAGCTTCGACGCCCTCGACGAGGCCCAGCCGAAGAGCTACCGGCCGCGGCTGCCGAAGATCTTCAAGTCCCCGTCGAAGGGCCCGGCGCAGAGGAGGCCGGAAGCGAAGCCGCTCGCCACGGTGACGTACCACGGCTTCGCCGATTTCACCACCACGGTCGGCGAGACCGTGATCGTCTTCTCGCCGAGCACGTCGCCGGCGCCCGTGGGGCCGCCCGCCACCACGATCAAGGTCGACGCGACTCTGCGACCGAACGACGGCCCGCCGGTCATGAGGATACGACCTACGACGGTGCTGAAGAACGCCAGGACCGAGCAGCCGCACGAGGCCGGCGCGAGCCGCGCCTCCGACGACCAGCTGCTGAGGGCCATCAATCACGGGCAGATCCAAGCGAGCGTGACCGAGGAGGTCGAGCCCGAGTCGTCGACGGTGTCCACGGAACCGCTGCCCGACGTCGAGACGGACTCGCTCAGGCCGACGGGACTCTTGAAGGTGGTCGACTCCACCACCTCGTTGGACGGCACCACGACGCATTACAAGAGCCTGATCTACGGCACGTACATCGGCAAGCAGTACGCGGAGGTGACCGACACGTCCTCGAACGTGTACTTCTTCCCCGACGAAGCGACCGTGAGCTACGGGGCCGACGACACCACGCTGGAGTACGGTACCACCGAGACGGACGAGCCTGAGCAAGGTACCACCGTCGAGATGTCGCCGTCCACCACGCCCGGCACCACGACCATCGAGGAGGAGATGAACGAGCTGACGACTCCGCTGAGAGGCACGACCGACAGCGTGCTGACGACCCTCAAGGACATCTTGGAGAGCGCGAGGAGGGTGTTGGGCACGACCGAGTCGGTGCTGCCCATGTTGGACGACGAGATCCCGAACGACATCGTGCCGGGGGATCCGCAGGGGCGCAGTATCAAGGGCGGCTCGCAGAACGACCTGCAGGCGGACGAGCGCAAACTGCATGGTTTCGACTCGGGTAACGCGCGGGAGAGGACCACGCTGGCCACCAGACTGTTGCCGTCCACCGTCTACAAGACCTTCACGTACTTCACGACCTTCTTTATTCCGGACGAGCACGACCGCACGACCACTTCGATACGCTCCCGCGAGGTGGTCTCCTCCGAGGTGACGTACTTGACGGAACTGATCCGTCCGAGTGCGAGCGACGGCTCGATCCGTCCCACCACCTCGGCGCATACGACGCAGCAGACCCCGGCTTTGCTCGGTGAGGTCGAAGAGGAGCAGACTACGAAGCAGGACGAGGAGATAGAGCTCATCTTCAAGACCCTGTACACGACGTACACGTATCTCACGACGTTCTTCCAAGAGAACACGTCGAGCGTGTCCAGCCGGCAGGTGGTCGAGACCAACGTGATCACGCAGACCATCGGGCCGAACGGCGTGTCCGCCGTGGTCGCCGGCCTCTTCGAGAAGGACGACTCCGTCGCGATATTACCGACGACGTTGTCGCAGAGCGTACTGCCGTCCGTAACGAACGCACCCGAGGAACACACGACCGAGCCGCAGGTCTACCAAGACGAGACAACGGAGGGAAGTCCGACCACTCTCCAACAGCGGGACACCACCGTGCCGGAGAGCACTCCGACGGAGTCCGTCACCACCGTGGACGACTTCGAGACGTCGGACGGATGGACCACCGAACTGGAACCCAGCCCCACCCCGGCCATGGCGACCGAAGCGGTGAAGGAGCAGGTGAAGACCTATTACACGACGTACACGTACTTCACGACGATCTTCGTGGACGACGAGACGGAGATCGAAACGAGGACCGAGGTCTTCACCAACGTCGTCACGGAGACCATCACGCCCACCGCCGTCTTGCCGGCTCCGCAGGAAACGGTCGGGACGACCACGCCGAAACCCGAGGCCGTCGAGAGCAACAAAGCCGCGGTGCCGCCGGAAATCTTGGCTTATCTGGAGGCTCTTCAGCGGCAGAAGTCTCAGGAAGAGGCGCTCCTCTTGGCGAAGAAGGTCCAGGCCGATCAAGCGACGCGTCCCGACGAGCCCACGACTCCGATCGAGGGCTCCGACCCGACGACCACGGAGACACCCACCACCTCGGAGGATCGTTCCACCACCGAGCGTTCGTTCGATTACCAAGTGGGCGCGCAGGTAACGCCCAACCCTCCGACGGCCGACGTGGAGGTCCTCGGTTCCATGATCACGGACGTAGTGTCGTCCTCCAGCTCGGGCGGCGGCACCGTGCTGGACGTGATGGACAAAAGGAACGCCGTTCCCGAGGACCAAGAATTGTCGGAGTCGAACAATCACGAGGTGGAGCCCGCGCCGACGTTGCTGCTGCAGACCAGCTACACGACTTTCACGTACTTCACGACCATGTATAAGGGCGAGCAGACGAACGTCGCCAGCCGCTTGGAGACCGTCACGAACGTCGTCACGGAGACCTTGAGGCCGTCCCTGATGGCCGCGCCGGAGCCGACCAGCACCCTACCGGTCACGTACTTCACGACCTTCACTTACTGGACGACGTTCTACAAGGGTGGCGACACCGTGACCACCAGTCGCGAGGAGACCGTCAGCAACGTCGTCTCGCCTACCCCCACGATGGAGCTCGGCGTGGCGACGACTTACAAACCGACCGTGAATTCGCAGGAAGAGCCCAAGGTCACCGCGGACAACGAGGTCACGCCTTTGGGTAGCGGCGCGTCGGAGAAACTCACCGAGGACGCGCCGGGGATCATCAGTGCGGACGAGCCGAACAACACCTTGTCGATCTCGCCCACGACCTTCTACACCACATTCACCTATTTCACCACGTCCTACGTCGGCAACGAGACGATCTTGAACAGCAGGCTGGAGACGGTGACCAGCGTGTCGATCCCGGCGACGCAGCAGGCGACCGGTCGCGCGATCGGCGGCTCCGTCTACCCGTCGATCCAGACGCTGAGTACCGAGCCTGAGAAGCCGAGCGTGACGGCCACAAAGGTGAGCGAGGCGCCGAAGACCGGTCTGATCTCCACGATACGCTCGAGCGCGGTGCACGAAGGCACCACGACGCATTACACGACCGACGTGTACGGCACTTACATCGACGGGCTGTACGCGCAGGTGGTGGAGAGCTCGACGAGGACGGAGAGGTTGCCCTCCTCCTCGGCGACGCCGGTCTTGCCCACGGGGGTTTTGTCCTTGAACAAGGGCAGCGTCGTGGACGCGGACGAGGTCACCACGGTGTACTTCACGACCAAGCGGATCGGCACGCTCCTCGACGGGCTCTACGCCAAGGTGATCGAGAGCACGTCGAGCACCAGGATAGACGAGGTGAGGAAAGCGAGCATCCAGCCGACTCAGGGCCACCGCACCGGCCTGGTGCGCCTGATTCAAGGCCAGATCGAGGATGAGGGTACGACGACGTTCTACCAGTCGAAGGTGATCGGCACGAGCATCGAGGGACGATACGCTCAGATAATCGAGAGCACTTCCAGCTTCCTGATTCCGAGTGCCACCATCGCGCCGACCTCCACTCTACCGCCGAGCCGAGCGACGAGTATCCCCGCGATCTCGCCTTCTCCCGCGGTGATCCAGTCTTCGTTGTCCGAAGAGCCGACGACGGAGTCGGCCGATCAGGACGAGGAGTCCGGCCAGAACGAGGAGGAGGACGAGGAGGGCGGCGAAGACGAGGACGATCAGAGCTCGAAGAAGAAGTCGCGTTTGACGTTCTCGACGAGGAAGAGGACCTTCACGCCGGTGATCAGGCCGTTCGCTTCGAGGAACCGGCCGACCTTCAATCCCAAGCGCAAAGGCGCACAAGCCGCGACGACCATCACCCGGTCGGACATAACGACCACGATCACCGCTACGTTGGCCGGTAAGGGCAACCGGTTCGCGTCGTCGAGAGGTCGCGTCACCTCGCCGATCGGCCCGTACTCCTCGACCCTGTCCCCGTCGGGCTCCAGGAGGTTCGCGGGCAGACGGGGAACCGCCACCAGCTCGAGTTCGGCGTTCCCGGCGGGTAGCACCCGGGGCAGAGGACAGCCGAGGATAACGCCGTCGTCCGTGTTCCAAGGCAACAGACGTGGCCCGACCTCGATAAGAGGATCTTCCGCCAGGGTCGCCAGTCGCGCCTCGAGTTCCGCGTTCCCCGGCGCCTCCTCGAGATACCGGGCCGGCATCCGAGCGTCGTCCACGTTGCTGAGGGGGCAACCCAGCGCCAGGCACGACGATCAGGAGAACGACGCGAACGAATTCACCACGACCACGCTGTTCACCGACGAGACGCTGTTCACGGAGTACTTCGACGGCGAGACCGTGACCGCGCCGTTGCAGACCACCACAGAGTCGTCGAGGAGGTCGACGAATCCGCTATTGCGCTTCCGCAGACCCCTCGGCAGATCGGCCACCACACCGAGACCGCCGGCGACCACGACCCCGAGGCGATCGGGCAATCTGAACAGGCCGAGCGCGCCGACGGTTCCCAGGGTGACCAACGGACGAGCGAACAGCAGAGCGACTCCGCCGGTGTCGACGAGGAGCCGGCCGAGCAACACCGGTCTCTTCCCGCCGCGCGGATTGCTCGGCGGTAGGAAGCAGGAAGAGGAGCTCGACGCCGAGGACGAGGAGGGTTTCGAGGACGAGCCCGTTGAGGAGATCTCGGATAACGACTACGAGGGCTCGGAGCACGAGGACAGGCGGTCCTCGAGCGTGAACCGTCGCTCGGGGAAATCCGTCGAACCCGCGGTGCGGATCAGACCCTTCGGCGCGAGAACGAGGAGAGTCCGTCGTCAGGCCGGTCAGCTGAAGCACCCCCTGAGCACTCGTTTCCGCAGGCCCTCTCAACCCGCGAAAGCGGAGGACAGATCGGACGGATCGGAGGCTGGGACGAATAAAGAGGACAACGCGAAGCCGGCGAAACCCATCGCGCGATACAACAATCGCGCGCGGAGCCTAACGACGTTGCGGCCGTACCAGAAGACGGGCAACGGCCCGTCGGACCAGTCGTCGGCGGAAACCGCGGAGCTGGGCCAGCAGAGCAAGCCGAGGAGCAGGACGAAGCAGACGTCGAGCAGAAACGTCCGGATAAAGCCGTCGCCGGCCTCGGGCAGCAGGCAGTTCACGCTGAGAGACAAGGACTCCTCGTTGAACAGATCGGGCTACAAGAGACCGACTTCGCGAGCGAACAGCCGGCCGAAGCCGACCGAGAGCAGCCGAGTGAGACCGCCGAGGCTGCGTAGCGGGCCGTCCAAGTCGCCGACCGAGTCCCCGGGGAACTCGCGCAGGGTGCCGCCGTCTCGCAGCACCCCGAGGTCGGCGAACAACAACAGGAACCACGGGAGGAGAGTGCCCACGAGGAGCAGGGTCGCTCACGAGGACATCCGGGAGGCGCCCACCGTGTATCCGAACTTCGACGGCACCATCACCGTGACGCACTACGTGCCGACGGAGGTGACGATCCCCGTGGTGAACAACGGCGTGACGGAGCAACGGAACATCGTAACCGCCCAGCCCAGCACCGAGGTGCTCGGGCCCAGCCAGTACAGCACGGTGGTAGCCGGCGACGGCAGGCCGCTCGTCGTGATCGTCACCGAGGTCACCGGTGCGAATGTCCAAGGGCAGCCGGAGGTGACGCGATTCCTGCTCCACGAGACAGCGACCACTCGCATCTCGCACACCCTCACCAGCCTCGGCGGCCGTCGCGTCTCCCAATCGGTGATCGTGCCCACCACGGTGTACTCCGTGGAGAACATCGTTTCGACGGTGCAGCCCTCCCTGCCGGCAAGCAACCCTCCCCTCGCCAATATTCTCCTGTCGCAGTTGCTCCTGGGCCAGCTGGGCCAGCCGAATCCCCTGCTGCAGCCGCAGGCTGCACCCACCACGCGGTACAACACGCGCACCACTTCCTACGTGACGACCATCACGAAACAGCAGAGCACCGTGATCCCCCTGACCTTCCGCGGCAAGGAGATCCTTACGACGCTGGTCGACTCGTCGACCGACGTCGTCACCGCGACGGAATTCATCACCGACACCGTGGTGGTGACGCCGACCGCCGCGATACCAGCGGCGAACCTGAATTCCCTGCTGTTGCTGCTGCAGCAACCGCAGCAGCCGCAGCTGAACTCGAATCCGCTCTTGGACCCGCTGTTCGCCGCCGCTCCGTTTACGCAGAGCAACTCTCTGCCGGGGGAGGTCGAGAGGAGGCACCAGCCGGCCGACTCCGACTACAGACGCGACGGCTATTCCGAGGACGAGGAGGAGGACGAGGAGGCGGCGGAGTACAGGAAGAAGCCGTCGAGATCGCGCGGCAAGTCGAACGACGCGAAGCCCTCCTTCGCGCCCAAGGCGGAGTCCAGCGTGGTGACGCTTTACGTTTCCGGCCGCCGACCCGGGGAGTTCAGCACCGTCTTGAGCACCGTGAGGGTCGACTCCCCGTCCAGGAGGCGGAGACACGCCCCGGAGGGCGCCGTCGAGGTCCGGCCGTCCGTCCCGCCGTCGTTGCACGCCGGGCCGGCGGCCGTCGCCATCCTGGCGGGAAGCGAAGACCCTATTGACGCGCACGCACCAACACAGAGTCTCGAGAGCGTGGTGGGTGACGTCGGACGGCATATTTCCACGTCCATCTATACCTAACCCTGCTACCTCTCGAAACTCCGTGAAACCTCCCTCTCCGTATCCTCCCTCCCTCCCGTATCCTCTTCCCCCTTTTCCGGTCTCCTCATCGTCACCTTCACGAACCTCATCTCGAGGCCCACTGAAAACCGCCCCCCGAGGCCTTCCCCGAATTTCCCTCCGGCTCGGAGAGCGTCGGTCCAGCTTCTCCGGGCGCGTCTCACGGTGGGTCGAGCGAGCAACGTTGATGAAAGTCAAGGTTGCCGCGTGTGTAATATATAACAGATAACCCCGCGACTGCCGTAGGTCCCTTTTCTCGGGAGTTCTCGCATGAGGAAAAGGGTCGTACGAGGCTCGCAAAGCTTCAAAAAACAAAAAAAAGACGAAAAAGAAGAGAAACACGAGAGCCATCGCGCGACGTTGGCTCTACCAGACCCGCGTTTCGTTTTGTTTCCGACTCACTCTCCCCCTCTTTCCTCGAACCTCTCTCTCTCTCTCTCTCTTTCTCTCTCTCTTTCTTTCTTTCTCTCGATATCGTTTCTTCTATTTCCTTCTGAAAGCTTCCCCCTCTCGAGCATCGTCCCACGTTTCCTCCTGACTAACACAGCCTCTCTCGATCCGCCGACGCCGCCGCACGCGCGCCCACACGACGAAACCGGACACGGTACTTCTCTTCCGCCGGAAACAATATCGGCAGAATGAACGAATACATGCGTGCGCAAAAAAAAAACGAAAGAAAAGTAGCCCCCCCTCCCCCGGCAAAAGCCCAAAATCGGACCGAGAGTACTCGAGAGATACGAATGATGCGAGACGTCGACACGATCCCACGACCGATCTGTAACGCAGCACGAAAAAGCGGCTCTCCTCCCCCCGGGACAGGCTTTGCCTCGTTGCACTCTGCTTAATCGCGTAGACTTCGGTGTAGAGAGTCGCGCGGAGTGAGTTTAACCGCCAGGTGGGGATATTCTACTGGTTCAGACTAGCGGACACGTCGCCCCGTTGCAGGTGATCTCTACGACGAATCGGTGCGATACGGAAGCACGTACGTCGAGAGCGAAAGAGACGGCGGCGTGGACGGCGCGTGGACGTCCGCGAACGAGGACGACGCGAGTGTCGGGAGGCTCGACGCGGAGGACGACGAGCTTCTTACGCCCGGGAAGGAGCCGCGAAAGCGCGTGCGAATCCGCGTGCCGGTGGTGCGCGGCAGAAGCGCCAGGCAGCACAAGCTGACGGTGGTGAGGCGCCGACCCTTGGCGTCTCGAAGTGGCGAATCTGCGTCGAACGCACCGCGGCGAGTCGTGGTGACGCGAGTCAGGAGCCTCAGCAAGTCGGCCTATCCGTTCGACAGGCCGGGCCAGCCCGCCGGCAGGCACAAGGTGACCATCACCAGGCGCAGGAAACTCCAACCGACGCCGGTATCGTCGGCATCCAAGAGCAAGGTCCGAGTCACCCGGAAGAAGCTGGTCGCGGTGCGACCGATAGAACCGACGCCGACTTTCGCCATCATCACCACCGGCTTCTTCACCGTGGCCTCCTCCGAATACGAGGAGGAATATTCGGACGAAGAGGAGACGAGCGAGGAGGAAGACAAGGAGCGAGTCGAGTACAAAGATCACACCGTCTCGACGCCCGGCCTGGAAGAAATACCCAATCTCATCGACAACAAACCGAACGACGGTCCAGCGTCGTTGGAAGCCAGCTTTGCCGTCTCCGAAGAAAGCACGTCGGACGAGCCGGTGATCATCACCGACAACTTCTTCTTCCCGCCGTCCGACGACGAGGAAGACGACGACGAGGAGTACGAAGACGAGGATTTCGTCGACACAACTACCACGAGCGAGAATGCCGACGAAGTCGCGGTGGTCTCGGGAGAAGACGAGCAACACGCCACGACCGAGGCGAGTTTCCCTAATGTGGAAGACAACATCGTGTCCGGTAAGAGCGACGTTGAAGACGCGCGAATGGAAGACGTCGGCGACGTAACGACGACGCCGATGAGCGAGATCGAGTCGCAGTTACCGACGGAAGAACCAGCCGCGGAAATGAGCGAGGAATCCGACGACGCGCTGACGAACACCGTGGTCTCGATCGACACCGCTTCGGAAGAGGAGACCACCACGGAGATGCGCACCGATGTATCGGACGACGAAGCACCGACCACCACTCTTATTCCCATCGAAGAAACGACGGAAGAGCAGACAACCGAAGAGTCGACCACCTTGGCGGATGAGCCCGTGACGTCGAGCGTGGCCGACGAATCGACGACGGACCCCCCCGACGAGGAGAACACCACGATACCTGACACCACGGAGTCGCCCATCTTTTCCGTAACCGAGGCGACGACGCCCGAGGCGGAGGAGCAAGGTCGAGAGTCGACCGAGGTTCCCGGCGAAAGCCCCGAAGAGATCCCGACGGTGCGACCCATCCGACCGAACGTGAAACTCGACTCCAGCTCGACCCAAATCCCCGAAACCGTCCTCTTATCGAACGACACGATCGCGCCGAGCTTCGACAGCGTGATACCGCTCGAGACCGCGAAACCGGCGAGCCGCGAGCCCGACACGTCCGCTTATCGGCACGACGACGACTCGAGCGTGCCGAGCGTGATACCCCTCGGCGCGGGTCGCGACGCTAAACCTGAAAGCACCCCCGCGACGAAAGTCACCAGCAAGATCGCGTCGCCCACGCCGGAGGAGATCGAGGCCGGGTTGGCGGACGATCTCTACCTGTCGCTCTCCCGCCTCGACTTCCCCGAGATCTTACCGTCCAAGCCAGCCACGGTCGTTTCGGCTACCGAGCGCACCCCGGACCTCGAGCCCAGCACGAGCGTCTATTACACTGAAACGGTAGTGACGTCGACGCGTTTAAGGACGTACACGTACGTGGTGACGCAACTTAACGGACTGGAGACTAAAGTGACATCGTCGACGACCGTACGACCGAGAGTGACGACACTTACGCTGACGGTGCCGGTCACGGTGACTGTCACTCCTACCGTGGAGTCGTCAGCCAGCTTCGTATCGTCTGTGTATAATCCAGTACCCGTTGCCGGTGAGTAGCCCTTTTGCCCATCTGAGACACCTCTCTTTCTCTCTCTATCTCTCTCTCTTTCTCTCTCTCTCTCTTTCTCTCTCCAGCGAGTGATCGCACCGTGCACGGAAGACGTTCGGGAAGATCTTCCGTGTGTCAGCCCGGAGTGGGTACACACCGCGTCTTCGTTAGAACGGTAGCTGCACGGAAGAAACAACTCCGTTAGTATAACTGAATTTTCCGTTACTTCGGGACCAGATGAAAACTCGTAGGTTGCAGGAAAAATTCCTGCGGGAGGTTTCTGCCTCAACCAGTCGCTCTCAGTCGCTCTCGGCCGAATTTTAAGGCCACCTGCAACAACCGTCTTAATTAATGCCGTTGGTAGAGCGAGAAAATTTATGCCCGAAATTCCTGCGGTGTATATTGAAATAAAAGGATTCGTTGGTGGAATAATAATAATTGCGACCGATCGAGTTTATTTGTAAAATATTCCGGGAGCTTCCCACTTTTATTTTAACAGACAATAAATAATTATAAAATTAACGTGACAAAATCGGAAGAGAAGATAAGCTAAAATAGAAGATTGCATGTAGTGTTAATTTTACGATTATTTATTGATCGTTAGAGGAAAAGGGAAGTCTGAAATATTTTATAAATCTTTCTCTCTCTCTCTCTCTCTCTCTCTCTTTCTCTTTTATCTTTCAGTATAACGAGTCGACTTTTCACAAGTTCAAATCTTTCTATCACCTTTAATGCAACTGAATGTTCACACGAATATCCTCAATGTGGAGTATCCTCGTGGTAATAGAAATACCATTTCTCGTCGTCGAGTTTTTATTTCTTGTCGCTGAGTTTTCATCTGGTCCTCGTTCGGTTGCGGAAACTGAGATTCTTTTCTCGCGTGCTGTCGGGCTCGCGAATTTGACGAAAGAGAATGAACGAGAGACACCGGCTCGTCAACGTCAACCGTGCACACGGTGATCGCCGTATAACATAATCCTTAGACTAATATACCGTTTTATTTCGCTACGTCGACCTCCCGCGAATTCGGTCCGACACACGTACGAGACAGACTGCTACTGTGTAAATGCTCTGTCAAATACTATGTTAATTGGCTTTTGGTATTCTAAATTGTTTTTTGTACATTACGACTCTGTATGAAATGTACATATTGTATATGATCGGATGTGACGCTGTACATATTGAAATTTGCGTTTCCCTTTACTCTAGAACATATACATATGAAAATATTAATCTCGCCCTATATATTATACACACACACACACATATACAACTTTACTTCTTTTCTCTGTAAAAATTTATCATACATTTAATTGCATAATCCGAATGTACATGATTTCTCTCTTTGGTTCTATACATATTAATTTAGACGTTTGATCGTTGTGGTCTGTGCAACATCGACGATGGGTAAGTTTCTGTGTTACGATTTTGACTGAGTATCACATATTCGCGCGCACTGCTGTTCCGGAGGTCGCGCGATCTTCAACCTGTCGAGTCACGGTGGGAAGAACATCGTTATTTTATTTATTTAATACGTGTTTACCGTGAAAATTGACTGTAAAATAGTATTTAATTATTTAATACACGCGTGGTCCCGGATAACGATATTTCCGTTTACCGTACAGATATCGATCGTTGAAATTTGACAATTGCAATTTTATACTTCCGTTCTAATTATTCTCTGACGCAATTAAAATTGAGCACAAATATCGAGCAAATTTCGAGAAATTATTGAAGCTTCGTGTGCGATAATTTCGGGACACCGCGCACGACACTCCGTGAACCGTTATTTATGGAATTACAACGACAGGAGAGTACGAGGCGAAGGATGAGGAAGAGGGACGCAGATTCAACTTAGCGACCCGCGTCATGTCGAATGGCGTGGAAGTGATCGTCGCTGGGCCGACTCCGGCTCTACGATGGGAGAACTCGAATCCTCAACCTACCCTCACCTTATCGGACGCGGTGGTTATGCTACTCCCGCAGGATAAACCGAACGAGTTTGTCACGAAGACTTGCACAACAACTTTCACGTATCTCAGCACGATCACTAAGGATGGAACGACCACCGTCTCTACGGAGCAACAGGTGTTTACACAAACGCACGTTTATACATACACCTGTCCAAGTGAAACACCAACCGCCACGATATCTTATTACTTGTCATTAAAATTTAACTTGTCATTAATATTAATTATAATTTATAATTGAGGGCTCTTAATAATAATATAATAGTAGTTTGTCATTTAGAGACCTTAATTATAAATTATTCTTATTATGGTTATTGAATTTTTGTGGCAAGTAATAAGACGTGGCAATTTATTCTCCGATAGGCAAACATTGCACAATAATGGCATCGTGAATTGACGAGAAATTTCGCAATGATTGCGCTAAGATAATTCGTCATAACGTAACGGTTTTGTCTAAATAATATTTCAAAATAATACTTATCCAAAATTAGACAAATCCAATTGGGAATATTTCTCTGGAATATCATTACAATTATTTAAATATTTAAAAGCAAAATCACAACCTACAATATTTTTTTAATGTAATACAACATAACATTATGTAATATTTGCAGCATTTGCGGGAAAAATATTTCAATCTAAATGATTAAATTGCTTAAATGTTTATCAATTTAAATAAATAAGAGAGGCAGAGAGTTTTATATGAATAGCATATATGAATATTTAAATAAACTTTGTATTTACTTATTTTTTCTTTGTGTATGTTTTAAAAATGCTTGTTTCCTTTTTAAAGTTTTGACGTACTAAATATATATCTAATATATATTTCATATTACAATATTTATAAATTATAATTTAGATATGATTGTGCATTTTTACAATATATATGTATTAATTTGATGTTTTCAGGCACAGTTACACTTTTAAAGGTTTTAAACATAATGTAGTTGAAATATTTCTCTCAACTGTGCAAACAATTATTAATATTTTATAAAATATCAATATTTCTATTATATTTTCTCAAATCACAATTTTATGCAAGATTTTGTAATATAATTTCATAAATGTTTTTCTCTATTAAGGTTGTAACTGGGAAACAAATATATACATTTTTATCGCGTTTTTTTACTTTGTTCAGACGATCGCGAGAGCTTATTTGGAAAATATAGACTGTTATCAATGAAACAATTTGTATTACCTCCGCTTCCAGGTGGTGGCAAACACAGCGACGGAAGAGCGGCACAGGAAGCCCGGCTCCGAGACGGCGGCCGTGACTCTGGAAGCGTCACCGACTTTGCGCACCGAAGTGTTCAAAACCACCTACACGTATTTGACTTTGAATACCGACCACCCGGACGCGGACGACGCGTTAGAAAGTAGCACGAAAGTCATAACGAACACGGTTACCGCACCGCAGCATTACCTAGACATGATTCTCGAGCCGTCCGAAGCCCCGCGACCGGAAACCAATACGTACCTCAGCACCAGGGTGTTAGAGAAGACGTTTATGGAAGAAGGCCGGACAAAAGTAGAAACGATCAGCGACACGATTACTCAGGTTAGCTTGCCCCTCCGCTTACATCCGCGTATCTCCAGCACGATATCGCACGCTCAATCGTTCCTCTTCCTTCGTGATTCTTTCTCCAGCTAATAGTGACGGAATCGGCGCCTCCGCCGCGACCAACCAGCGTCACCACCACCTTGACTGCCTTGGACAACACCGATGGCAGCATGACGGATATCACGAAGACGTATTACATCACGTACACGTATTTCAATACATTTTTGGAGAAAGGCAGCACGGTAGTCCGCACGAACGTGGCAACGTCGACCGACGTCGTGCTGGAGAAAGTACCGGTACGGAAAACGACCACGAAGCCCGCGCCGATCAATCCCACACCGGAGCCTATACAGATCTTCGCTACGAAAACATATCTCACCACCTTCACATACTTCACGACGTTGCTGCAGGTAATCGCAGCGACCTTTTTTAACCGCGAGTTAAGGGGGAATTTTGGTTTTAGACGACTTTTTCCACGAACTTTGATTTTCTTCTTTTCTTTAACTCTTCCGGCGGAACATACATGTTCTAGCACGTTTAAAAAATCATACCTTTGATCAATATTAAGCTATCAAGGTCAACGAGGGATCGTTTTAAAGGGAATTGTTTAAATTTTAACTAAAAAATGATATGATAAATACAATCATAAAATATATATGTACCCTTTACATATATAAGCTCAATGACTTAAATAAAAAAATGACGAATTTCGCTAAAAAAAATTGTCGTCTGGGCAAGAACCCCCCCCCCCCTCTCCCCCTTACGTGCCCACATGTTAGAGAAATTCTTTCGAAATTTTCGCCAGGCCGGACCGGACGGTGAAACGTCGACGACCGTGACGTCTCGTTCGCACATCGTCGAGAACGTCGTGACGGAATCGATCGCCCCGAGTCTGCTGGACGCCGGCTACATGAACGCTCTGTTGACGACCGCGCACCACTCTGACCCGGTGAAGAACGTCGTCACGGGCTCGACGATCATCTTCTTCGACGAGGAGGACCAGATCGATCCGACCACGACCACGAGTGCGCAGGAAGCGACTGCTTTCCCGGAAATAAAGAAGGACGAGAAGACCTCCGCGAGCACGACAGCTGCGACGGATCAGTCGTCGGCGAACGGGGCTTCCGGTATGAAACCGGCGGACTCGACCAAGCAGGCATGTCTTATTTATGATGATGATCTTCTTAGAATAAATAAAGAAGAAAGCCGTCGGCGCTTTTCTCATGAAATCCGAATGAAATATATCCAATTGTACGCATCTTGTTTGCATTTATCTTGTGTGAACGCTCGCATTTCACGGGACTCTTTCGTACAGGATAATAATGGTACCGCGTTATCGGGCGACGAGCCGCAAAACAAACGACCCAGTTCTCAAGCCGGAGGCGATCTCCAGGTCGGCAATCTCCTCGGTCTCGGTTCCCTAGGAATCAACAGTCTGTCCGCCCTGGGACCGGTGATCACGGCGATGGCGGGGTTACTGCAAGGAAAGACCGCCTCGGCCGCCACTCGTCGGAACGATACCGCGTCTCCCGCCGAGACCCAAGAGGTCACCACGCAAAGATCGCCGATTTACATACCGGTCGCGGAATTCGCCGACGGTGATATCGAAACTGCCGAAAGCCAAAATATAGGTGACTCACTTTTTCTCTCTCTCTCTTTCTCTTCCGAGATCGTCGGAATTTCATTTCTCGATCCGTTTCGTTTTCAAAGCGGAGAAACGCTTGACTCGGATTGGTGCAGCGTTCTATGTGAATTTGTTTCGTGAACGTTCGAGGTTGTTCCTCTTTTTTGAGAGAAGTATATTGGAATATGCACGAAAGGCAAATCCGTATAAGGCGGCGGCGCCAAGCCGGAGGTCAAATCGTGTTCAACTTTCTAAATTTCTCAAATTTTCAATTTTATCTCTTCGTAGCCGCTCATCTGGCGAATCTCAATCATAATTACATCGCTGAGACGCGTCACAAAGTGACCAGCAGCCTCGCCGACGGCATACCGATATCTCCCGGCGAGGTGATCACCGCGAACAGCGACGTTATCATAGGGAAGCCCGGCAAGATGGCACCGAGACCACCGCAAACCTACCTGAAAGACGGCATGAAGCCTCCTCCACTGCCTGTGCCGAATATCCCGGTGCATCCTGTGCTAGAGGTCGTCGAAAATGAGCGCGAAGACGCGGAGGCTCAGCCGAGCGCGCCAGGCCCGCAAATACAGATCTTGCCAGCGCACCAGGTCTACGAGGAACACCTGAAAGTGCCGGTTTCCATCCCCCTGGATGCGAGTCATCCGACAGCGTCTAAGCAACCACAGAAGTTGCACCCTATTCAGCCGTCACCGCCGCCTAATAGGACTGGATCGAAGCAGGATATCTTGGCGAACGATCCCTTGTTGAAACCACCCGACAGACCGAACGTGGAGCAATACGCAAATCCCAACCTGAGCCATAAGATTCCAGAATGGAGTCCGGAGAAATACAGAAGACCCTGGAGCGCCAAAGATCCCTTAGTACTACCTTCGTCGCCTACGATATATGACGAGGTAAATTCGATGAAGCGACTCAGTAGGATCAGTAGACACCCCTGATAGGATAAATTGTGGAAACATTGCGCAATAATGGTATCAGGAACTGAACTGACGAAAATTTCATACTCGATATCGTACTAAGATAATTTGCCATGATCCAATGGTTTTGTCTGAATTCAGTTTCAATATGATAGTTTTCCAAAATTGAACAAATTCGGGACATTTCTTCGGAATATCATTGTATAATTATTTCAATATTTATAAAAGCAAAATCACAGTGTACAATATTTCTCACAATATAATGCAATGATAATATTTTATAATATTTGCAGCATTAGCGAATAAACAATTCGAGTGATTAAATTAAATTCCTCTTTCTGTACACACATTGCACAGGATATTGCATCAACGTCAGCAAATCAGCGAGCTCGAAGATGGACTCAGTTCAGATTTGACAATATATACGCTTGCAAAACAATGTATACATATTATTCTATATTTTATATATTAGAAAAATGAATCGTTCTGTGAACGAGTATATCGTGTTGAATTTGTGCCCGAGTACGCGCGCCTGCCTGTGAGTTGGCAACTCGTCATACCGACCTGTATATCGATGCGACACCTTGTGCATTTATCTGATACGGATATTGTGAATACGAATGTTACACGATGATCTCTTTATAGATTCATCCGGATAAGCCGGTCGAGAAATCTCGTCCAACTATATTGCCGTCCGAAGAACAGAAACGACCACCATGGGCGCAGAAAGACCCTCTGCTACCAGAAACCTCTATCGTCATTCAAAGCTCCGAGTCAAAACCAATTCCCACTCGACCGATAGTTCATCAAGTCCCGCACGTAATCGACAGATCCACAGGGCAACCTCTGTTAGTCAATATCCAACCTAGCCAAGTGGCCAAAGTCGTGATTCCTCAAGGAGGTACACAAGCACTGATTTTTGGGGACACCAACGAGCCTCATATAAGCGGACAATATTTCGACGATCCTTCACCTTATCCGGAACCTGAAGTTGGACCAGGCTTCGTCGGTGTCCAGAAGGTACATACAAAGGCGATTCCAATATCAGTATTTTCAAGTACCTCGATAAACAAATTGTAGAAATATTGCATAATAATGATATCATAGCACATAAACTGACGATAAATTCCATAATAATTTCATTAAATGTATTTTTGCTTTTTCTTGCGAAGAATTTTATTATATCTGAATATATATATATATATATATATTATATGTGCCTTTAAAATTAAGTTTAAAATACTCTTCATTAATTCTCACTATAGAGTCCGCTATAAATGTTTTCAACTTCTTACAGAGAAACGATATAATAGACAATTTAACTTTAAACGTGCAAATTATTTGGAAAAGTCTCACTTTTTACTCATTGTTTTTTTAACTGATTCACTATTTTCTTACAATTGCACGCATTTAGGTCCAAGACCTGCCTCAATACTCAAGCGAGAAAGACCCAGCCGACTACATGGTCCCTCCCTCGCCACCTCCGTCACCCGTTAACTTTAAGCCCGCTTCGTCGAAACCAAACTTACCCGGCCGTCCACACGCCATTCCGCTGTCACCCGTACGGTTGGAGTACGGAAAGCCGCAGGAAACGCCAGAAACTCCGTTACTGCGACCCGATAAAAGACCGTCCGAAGTGCACCTGATCAAGCGTCCCGACGCATCCGGAAGTCCCAGCCAAGGTCACGTTCACACCGAAATTCTCGTGCATCACAAGCCGGAGATGATCAACATTCGCCCGCAACCCGCCCTGTCTATTCACCCTCACGTGCATTCGGTTCACCAGCCGCCGATGCGCGGTCATTTCTCGAAAGGTCAGAGCCCGATGGAACAAGCTCCACCGAGGCGTACGGAAGTCTCTTCGTCGGGCGAAGTCCCGCACAGATACATATTCCTCGGCAAGCCGGATGCTGGCAACGAGATAACATTGGGCGCCAATTGGAAATCCGACAAGAAGCCGATCAGATTCGCACTGAACAACCGACCGAGGCCGCGACCCGTACTAAGACCAACGTCTGACCGTCCTCTGGACAAACACGTCTTCGTGGAACGGCCCACTGGATACCCGCCGTTCCGGAAACCAACGTACACCGGGCCACAGCGGCTTCCGGCGCAAAAAGCGCAGAACACTTTCGCCTTGCCAAATCGTCCACAGCCCCACCAGGAGCCCACCAGGATACCGCCTAATCGGTTCACCCTTCAGCTCGACCACGAGGAGAGACCGCCGCATATTTACCCGGAGAACGCGAGTAACTTCGCGACGCCGCATTCACTCACGGAACAGAACAATCGCGTCCCTCCGACCGGAGCGATTGAGTATCACAATCCTTCGTATCCAGCGTCGGGAGACACCAAGTATCCTCAGGTAGGCGCGAAACCGCCGGAAGATCAACTCGAGAAGTGGCAGACTCATGCTCAAACGGAGCAGACATTACCGGATTCCGCAATCGACGCCTCGGAATACGTGAATTATCAGAATCGTTACAATGAACGAGACAATAATAGCCAAGCGATCGGCGGCCCGGGTAAAAAGGACACGTTGAATTCACCGTACTCGCACGGCATCAACCAGAGCCTGAATTCGCAAACTCCCTATGGAACGGTGGTCTCCATCAACGCGGTGGTGGGCAAACCGCTGGAAGTTGAGCAAGAACCAGGCGTGACATTCGGATACGAGATAGACGGCAAACCGATGTTGCCAGGATCGCACGGCGCAGATCCTTACAGCACGAGGCCCTATGAATTACCTGTGGTGCAGGGTAAGCCCTTCGGCGTTTACAATGGATACGTGCTGGACCCGGCCGCTCCTTACGGCTACAAACAGAAGGAAGGCAAGCCCGATTACGAGATAGTTCATGGCATACCCGCTCCTCACAACGGGCACGTAGGTTCGACGTTGACTCAGAAGAAACAGGACGGACTATTCGCGACGGCGAATTCGCCCGGACGTGACGATACTATTGACCTGAAGCCACCCGCGATTATACCTCATTTCGGCGCTGAAGCGGACAGACCGGGTAGACCGTATCCCAAACCGGTCCGGCCCGACTCCAGGCCCGTTCTGTATCTGAAACCGGAAATATTGACGAAACCGCCGATAAAGCTGGAAGTTAGACCCGATTATGTTGTGAAGCGACCGGGAGACGCGAAACCGAACGTCTCGGAGACCTTCGCCAACCAGACACTGGATCACGGACTGAAGGCGAGTCACGATTTGCAGAATTGGAACGTGGGGGCGGACATCGTGAAGCTTCAACAGAAGATACCAACTGGACACGATTCCCATGCCGGTCAGACCAACGTGAGACTGATCGAGTACAAGAACAGCACTGTATCTCGTCCGCCTGCGAACAGTCGTCCAATCGTTCGTCCGGAGCACGGCACGAGGGTGCACCCGGAGTATCCTCATATCCTGACGAAGCCGAAGCCCAAGGTGCCAGAACCGGTGATCGTCTCGAGCAGCACGGCGGGACTGGAGATGCATGGTCGCCCGAGCATCAAGTTCTCCATGCCGGTGGAGGCAACGGGTGAGGAAGTGGACAGCAAGACACAGACCGAGAGACCACCGAGTATGTTGGTCACGAAGAATAATATGCCGCACAATAAGAAGAACGACGAGATTCTGGACTCAGCGTACCAGACGAACTTCGCCTCTACAGAGAGCAAGAACAAGATGGAGGTTAAGACGAGGCCGATCAATCTCAAGGAAATGAACATCCCCTCCAGGAACATGATGCCGCCGCCCTTGAACGTCGGATTGAGCCAGGCCAACGAGCAGGAAGGGCTGAAACCTCCGCCACCGCCGTCGAGCGACGTGGTCGGACTGTCGCCACCGCCGGTGGACATCACCACCACTCACATACCGATGGAGGACCGATTCGCTCTAATGACGACCGACGAGTCCGGCTTGAAGCCGCCGAAGTATGTGCTCCTGAAAGAATCAATCAGCACGGTAGCACCGCGTCTACCCAGCACGAGCATGGTGCCACCCAACCCGAGACCGTCGCTCACCAAACCATTCCTCGTAGAACTGCTGTCCCAGGTGAGACTTTGGGGGTGTCGGGCCTTTCCAAAGAGTTCACGTATAATTGTCATTACTGGCGGACCGCTCTTGACCTTTTTTGACAATTCCTCGAGTGCATTTATCTTTGCTCGAATAATTCCTAAATTCTTGTATTTGCAATCTGAATGATCGATTAATGTTACATAATCTCATCCGTTCCGCAATTTGTACACGAAAGGGTCTTCTCATTCGTTCTCATTAATTGAATAAATAAATAAATAAATAAGAAATATTAATTCTTAATGCGAAACGTGGACAATTCTTACAAGATTCATTGCATCTCAGGACATGGTACCACCACCGCCAATATTGACGACGACCAGGCCGCTCGAGATCGCTACTGTGAGACCAGCCGTCGCGGTCTCTGGCTCCATACAGATAGCCACCGCGGTCGCGACGTCTCATATTCCAGTAGTGCAGGACATCGAGTCGAAGATACCGATTATCCACGGCACTGTCGACCTACCAGTCGTCGTCGATGTGCCCGATATTCTCAAATCTGCGGAGACACGAATGACCGAACACGTCAGCATCTACACCGTGCGGCCTTTCGATACAAAACTAGTGTCCAGGTACGCGACTGATACTTCATTTCTTCGTTTCTATCTCTCCTGCGTACGAACTGACACTTAATGCCATTACGTCGCAGGATACCCATTCAAACGACATCGACGCTCTCAACAAATCTGGTAATACCAACGAGGCTGCGATCACCTCAAGTAAATAACATCCAACCGAGCAGATCGTCGACGATCCACCGCGAGGTGGATCCCACGAAGACGCATATGATGGACATCCCTCCGAACCCTGTCAAACGACCGGAACACCCGATATTCTTGGAGTCCAGCTACAAAAGCGTCCCACCGTCCACCGCGAGAGTGGAACCTACGGAATCGTTAAAAACCGTCGCGGAAACGAGCCGGCAGAAGCAACAACATCCGACCGTATCGAAAACGGATGTGATCAGGACGCAGAAACCGCAAACGATTCAATATAGTGCTACAGTGAACGAAACGATGAGCCAAGAACAGCCTATAATAGTTACCAGAGTTGACAGTTCGATCACTAAAGTGACCAACACGGTGTTACCGGTGCCGAACAATAAGGCGGGTTCCAAGCCTACCGATTCGACCACTCATTTCACCAAGAACGTTGTGAAGACTACAAGCAGCGTAGCTAAGGACGAATCTAACGCTACCGTACGGACGAAGCCAAAGGAGGTACATGTCGTTTCGATATTATCAATTATGTTTCCGAATGTTAATTAATTTTTCTTCTTTTTTATCTACATAGACAAAACAATTCCATTAGTGTAACGAAATTTTCCGTTGCTTAGGAAAAGGAGACGAAAACTCGGTTGTAGGAACAAAAAGATTATTTAGGGCTGCGTTCGAAAATAATATTCTGAGGATAGAGTATGGTAGAACAGAGTGAGCAGAGCTAGTAGAGTCAGGTTTCACTCTAAGTGCGAACGGTTTCCAAATAGCAAGTTATCAAAGATTCCTAGAGATCGTATATTGGCTAGTTATCTTCACCAATACCTAACTTATGTCTTTCCATTTCATAAATTTATATATTCGTATATATATATATAATATATATATATATAAAATAACAGATTTTTTTTCATTTTTAGCGAATATATATATATATATATATATTCGCTAAAAATATATATATATATATATATATATATATTCATAGTCATATATATATATATATATATTCGCTAAAAATGAAAAAAAATCTGTTATTTTCGAAGGGTGATTTCAACCCCTGAAGGTCGAAATAAGCACATATAAAAAAATATGACCTAATTATTTTTTGCCGCTCTACAACATATCCGCAGCCCATCGAAATCGATGAAGCATACTTGCGACCGCTTACTTGTCAGCCAATCGTTGTCAGTAGCCTCAACCAAGTTTTAATATAGCTAAATGCTCACATAAACGTTCTCGCAGTCGCAGAGATATCATTTCCTATCACCGAGTTTTCACTCGGCCCTTATTTACGTGCAAGAACTGAGTCTTTTTTCCGTGTACCAATTAATAATTAATAATATTCGCGAACAAGGTGACGCGATTCATGACGTCGACAGTGACGAGAACGAAGACATCGGTGCTGGGCTCGCCGCCGACAACGAGAACGCTTCTGCTCACGCACACGATCACCACCACGACGGTGGAGACGGTGACGGAGACGCTGCTGCGCCCGACAAGCGTCGTTTCTACGGTGACCTCGACGATCTTACAACCGATCGTCACCAGGATACCGTCGTCGTACGACAACGCAGTGGACAACGACTCTATATTCGTCGTGATGAGTGACCAGAAACCGCCGGCACCCGGCGCGGAAGAGGTGCAAATCCACAAAATCTACACGCTGCCGATCGTAACAATTAACAGAATTCGAGATAATTATACCCAATGCAATTGTGACGAAATAAATATGTGCCGGGCAAAAAGGGAAAAAGCCAATAAGAACCTATGTACGGTGGTATGTGGTGGCGGGGACTCGGTTTTAATTAAAACATTTATCAATTTCTCAAACTTATATTCGCCAATTTATTTGTTCGCGAGTGCACTGTGGGTGTAACAACAACATTCGGATATACTCGTATGCAATCCGCTATAATTACTAGTTGTTACAGAAAAATGTCCCTTTCTAGCCTAAGAACGGGGTCATCGCTCACTCAACCACGCTTTCATTACTAACTAAACTAAGCAAACTAACAATTTTCACGTATCCGCGCTAAAAACAAATATTTTTGTAATAGTAGCCCCTTATCTCCTTTATTTGTCCGACTGAATATCAGTAGAGCCGGTTATATACTTTATTTCCGAATATGTGTTTGTTCTTCAGGTGGAGGCTGAATACGGAGAGGAAGTCTCCCGCGATGAGCAAGACCCAACCGGCAACGAAGTGCACAGAGTGCTCGCGGGTGGAGTTTTAGGCGCTCCAGTGGTGCCCCTTACACCCGTTACGAACCAATGCACACCGGAATGCAAATCGTCCAAGTCCGAGATATGCGCTGAAGTGGGAACCGAGATGAGATGCGTGTGTCGGCCAGGATTCGCGAGGATGTTCCCGGATCGCCCTTGCAAACGTAAGTTTCCGAATACGCGAAAGTATATACCGAGAAATCAGTCGATCTGAAAATGGGGACGATCAAACGCTTTTCGGCCGAACGAAAGCGAATTCCGGCTGTGAGAACCAAATCTGCTTCTTCGATTTAAACTTTAAAGGGATGCGAAAGTCGATGGCAAACTAGCGATTGTGAGAAATCCTGATAAACTAGCATGATTGGTAAAATAAGACGACACGAAAGATGAGACAAAATAAGATAACATGATTAGTGAAAGATTAAATAAGACATAGTTCTGTACAGCCAATACGACGTAAACTTTGCAGAAGGAAGTCGGTACTTTGTCGGCTAAGTTTTCAAGTATGGCATCCCCAACATGAATTTAAGTCTTTATCCGAAGGGAGTTTAAATTCAGGTTAAGATTTAATCGACGTTGGTGCTGCGAGCGATAACGTGAGGACGGATTTTTAGCGACCTACACGTACACCCTGCGCGTCGGCCTGGACCGTATCGGTCACGAGTCCGTGGCGTACGAAACCGCTCTGAACGACTCCACATCGACGATGTACAAACGCTTAGCGGTTTCGACGAAAGACGCTCTGGACAGGACTCTGATGCAGAGCGACCTGCGGGACGTGTACAGAGGGCTGAAGATCGCCGGATTCATCCCGGATCCTACGAAAGTCGAGTTCCATGTGCAGTTAAGCGATAACGCCAATGAGACCAGACTCAAAGAGATCCTGAGAAAATATCTGGTCGGAAGCAATTACAGCTTAGGCGGTACGGAGGTGTACGCTTCGAAGAATCTCGACATGGTGAGTTGACGGATGAATCAGCTGCAGCAGCTCTGAAAATTTCTTGGAGTGAAGTCGAACTCGAAAAGTCCAATAACTACCGAGTCACTCGAATTCGTCACAGGAACGCATACATATTCACCTTCTTATCCAATAAAACGTTTCTTTCTATGGAATCAGAATCCACTATAAGTTTGAATGAAACATCCACCCTTGCAATTTCGGGTGACAATAATTTCACCGACTGATTCGAACGAAAATACCATTTTTTCGCTTACTTTTAACGAGATTTCACCCCGAGAAATTTGGAGAATGCGGCACAAAAAAGAACGATTCTATCGCACCGATATCGAAAATCAGACGCTGATATCTAAAATTTGGAATTTTATCTAGATCGAAGCGGTCGACTTCGACGAATGCGCTTCCAAGGAAGGTGGGCCGCATCACGACTGCTCGCCTCACGCGGCATGCTTCAACTTACGAGGATCATACCAGTGCTCCTGCATGGAAGGCTGGGCCGATCTGTCGGAAAATTCGGCGTATCCCGGAAGAGTGTGCTCGCAGGCACCGTTAGGATGCGCCGGTTGTAACAACAAAGGTCACTGCGTCACCAACTCCTTCGGCCAAGAGGTGTGCGAATGCTTCCCCTGGCACAGCGGCCAACGTTGCCAAGTTAATCTCAAAGGTGAGATCAGAAGCGAATCCCCGAAACAAACGCGGGATATAGCTGTTGTACAGGGTGTCCCATTTTAATCTTTCACACCTTTTATCTTCGCAGAGTAAAGTCGAATCGAAAATATGTTCAGACAAAAGTTGTCGAGTTTGGAGGAGGACGTAAGTTGGTGACCTTAACCTCCGCTTATTACCCGCCTAAATTCGGTTAAATTTGTCACTCGACTTTGATGGTGACATTCATTATACAGCGCGAAGCAAGCCGCAGCTCGCACATTTAATCGGCGTCGTGGAAAAGATACTTTTACAGCCGTCGGAGTCGAATGTCCGAACGCCGTCAGTTGTCTAATGAACAGAACCAATTCTCGAAAAATAAATTCTCTCATTGGAGCATCGGTTACGTTCCGACACCCGATTCCGACATATTATAGAACAGGCTCCCAATGCTTCGACACATTTTTCGATACATTTGAAATTTAGATAACGCATTTTCCAGAGAAGAATCACTGGTTTAACGATCTCTCTTTCATTTTGAAGAAATCTTAACGTCTATCCAGCTGGTCTCAATCTCTACTTACAAAAATGAATAATAAAGATCTATTTAATTATATAATATTTTATATATACCTGTACATATCTGTATCTGCCGGGTTGATAATGAAAGAATGAAAGAATGAAAGATGAGACATCTTTGGTACTAAATGTCAAGCGAGAGTTGGAGGAGGGTTTCCGAAAATCCAAAGTCAAATCTTTCGACAGTTCTGCTGATAGCTCTGGTGACGACCGGAGCGATCCTGTTGGGTCTCTTGGCGGTTTGCGTGGGGATGGCGTGCTTCCGGCAGCCGGGACGCGACCGGAAGACCGGCGACCGGCGAGCGATGATTCCCGGGGCCGGCGGTGACACCAGCAGCGAAGGTAGCGTCACCGACTTGGCGATACCGCATCACGTGCCGCACGTTCTACCGCCGCCGCCGCAGATGATAGCACCGTTGCCGCCGACGAATAAGCGGCCGATTCGCAAGATCAGTGGGAAACTTCGCCATCCGCCGAGGAAAGCCACGATGGTACCAGCTGCTGGTAAGTTCCGTCACTTCTTTACTCCACCTGAAGCGGTCCTTCTTATTTTCGCGACACAGCGATACACCGTGATATCAATAAACAGCGATGAAAACCGCGGATCCGTTGAATTTCCGTTGAATAAATCTGAAATGCGTGTCCACAGCGATACCGGTTAACGACGATCAGCGCGATCGCTCGTTGACGGTGATGATACCACGAGCGAAATACCGATCGGCACCGCAGTCGCCGCAGAATTACAAAGCCTGCATGAGCACTTTCGCCGCCGAGGAGCACAAGCTCATCAATTACCTCGACAATGGCGTGCACTCCTCGGCGAACAGGAAACAGAGTGTATCCAGCGCGAAGGACTGCAAGGAGGCCGAACTGCAAGGTGCGCGAAACCCGGTGACGCCCACGGGCGCCCTCGTGAGCGCCGGTTTTCAGGTACGATTCTCCCGTCGAGGTAGTAACGACCGATAAGAACCGAGCAACGGGACCGGTGTGATCCAGGGAAATCTCATTATCGGCAGGTGTCGGCGACGGTGACCCGCACAGTCGACGCGGAGTCCACTCTGGCGCGATCCTGCGGCGAGACCACCGTGGAGACGGCGACGAAGGTGCTGAGAAGCGGGGATCTTCAGGTCGACTTCGACTCGACTCTGGCCCGATCGTGCGGCGAAACGACCATTCAAGCACCGACGAAGCTGCTGAGACTGGACCTGGGAGAAGCCGGCTCCACTTTGGCGAGATCCTGCGGCGAGACGACGATTCAACCGCCGACGAAAGTCGCCGCTGCGCGCAGGAACAGCGTCAAGGACACCAGGGACAGCGCCAGTGAAGGCCACACTATGGCAGAGCGGGATTTAGGCAGCACACTGAGACTCCCGGCACAGCATCCGCCGTTGTACAGTCCGGACAGGGTAAGAGGATTTCATTCCTAGACTTTCTCGACGAGCAGAACTCGATCATCGAGTCACTCGGACTCGAGACTGACTTTTCACTTACTCGTACAGAGTGAATTCTCTACTCTGAATCGCCCAGCGAGTGTTTTCCCTCAAGTTTCCCTGAAGAGTCTGATGTCTTTCACCGTCGCGGGGACAAGTTCGCTCAGATCAATTGAAATATTCACTCGTGCCTAGTCAGAATCGATTCGAAGCTTGAGTAACAAAAATTCACGCTTTGGAATGTGAACTTGAAGCTACCTATCTTCCGTTGTTATCGGCCTGGCTATGTCTTTGGACGTGAGCTACGCTGCGTGTCGGAGAAGAAAAGCCCGAAAACGTTTCCCTTTCATTAGAATCGCCAAATGAGGGAGCTTAACTTCTTAAGCAAATCTGCCGATCTCGACGATCTTTTCAGCAACGGGTATCCGACATTTTCCGCAGCCTATCGTTATTCTATCAATCAACACGCGATTCATTATTAACCGCGAGTAGTCCAAAATGGGCGAGGCTTTTTTTCTTTTTAAACGCTGCTTTCGATCGAGTTGCAAGACGCGAAGGATTGCGGGATCTCGTCGAGAAATATTACTGACCGATGTTTGTTACAGACCAGCGATCGGGAATCCAACTTCGATTCGCTCTAGACGCTCAAAACGAGAACGAGTCACGACGTATGAGAAGATTGATCGCGGACGAAGCCGCTGGACGGTATCCTCCGTGGACTTACAAATTACCACCCAAATATCGATCCGAAATTTGCGATTATAACGTGAAAAGGGAAAAAAGCGAAAAAAAGAACGAAAGACTGACACTCCCGTCGTCTGCACTTATTTATTATTAGAACGCGATCGCGCCGTGCTTTATCATTTTCCACCTCCTCGGCGCCGTAACGAAACACCGACTTGTATGGTTACTTATGAGCAATAATTTCACATCGTTCGGTGCCGGGAATCGTCGAGAGATTATCGACGCTCCTCTTTTCATTCGTGGAATCTCCCCGAGGATTCGTGATTCGCACGATCACAGACGATCAATCGTATCTTGCGCATAACTTCGTCCCGAAGCGAAGGATGAGCGCGCGTGACTCAATTCCGTGCCAAAATACAACCAATGAAATAGGGAAGGCTCCTCGGAGGAAGAAGCTCTTCCTCGTCTTCCTGTACGATACTTCGATACGTCGCAGCCTCGCCATGCGCGTGCACGCATGGCGCAACAGTGTCATAAAATGTTGGGGATGGCGTCATGTTGTTGCGCACGAGCAGCACGACGAGGAAGCTCGATGCTCCCGCATCGGCCGTAAGAAGAGAATATATTTTATTATTGTTGTTATTGTTTGTTTATTTAGTCTATTTGTCGACGAGTCACGTCATGTTGCCCGGCTTCGTGTTGCGAGGCTCCGTTCTTCACGGAGCGGTCGAACTTGCTGTCGAGAACGACAAGGAGTGTCGTTCCGAGTGCATTCGTTTTGAATAACCCCACCTCATGTTCCACACCTTCGACCTTTTTACCAGAAAGTGTTGTCTAATTACGTATCTCGTGTTCGGAAAAATTGAAAGGAAATATTAACAGCGGCGAAAATCCGCCGACGCAACGTCCGACTTAGAAATCGATGGTTCGGGAAAACGAGAGGATAAAGAAACCGCGTATTTCGACATCCGACACTTCTTCGAGGGAAAATACGTTCTCCTTTTAGACCATTCGAGAGAACTGGGACGAAGCCGGAGCAACGTTGCTGTCTGTCAGACTCCAAGGAAGAGCAAACGAGACGCGTTTAAGCGAGCGGGACGCGCGCGATGTATGTATTTTACGGTTAGCTCAGTTAGGTAGCGTAAACGGCAGCGCAACGAAGGGCAGGTGTATACATGCGTCATGATTCCTCCATGAGTCTACGTTCAACCAAAAGATTGTCCCGCCCGCGCGGGGTAAATTAAGTTCTGCCGCGATTTAAGAGACGACGAAGGCAACGATGCTCGTATCTCTAAAGTTATATTATACTAACTCTGTCCTCCTTTACTACATCCAAATGAACCTTTCCCTTCCCATTATACCTTATATAAATATATGTAAATAAATAAATAAATATATGTGTATATATATATATATATTTATTTATTTATATATATATAGAAATATTATCCCGTTGTAAATATCCTCCCTCTGTCTCTCTTTATATCTCTTTCCCTCCTTCGGAATCTTTTTCCATGTAATACTATTGTAATTTTGTATGTTTAGCGCATGTGTATACTTATACGTACTTTTAATAAAAGTCAATAATGTAACGGCATGTCTTAAAAAACGTACCTGTTCGTCATACTCAAGAAATGATTTAACATAAGTACTCCAAATCGATTCAATTAACCCACGTTTTATATGCATCCCCCGAATTTCTTCAAGTTTTTATCTTGTCGATGTAACGAAGATCTTGTAATGTAAATCGAAGGCATCATCTCGAAAACAGGGAACTCGGAAAGTAAGTCGATTCGAGAAGGTTGACACATCCCCGGGGGGAGGGGGGGAGGAGGATCGGAGAAACGGTAGGAAGGACCGACGCGCTGATGTCATCGATTATATACAGTGCGAGTGACATGTCATAAGTAGAACCACCACTTACTACTACGATAGGCATTCATCGATATAAGTTACTAAAACGTCTCCATTAAGACTTTATGTAAGAATCTCCTGCAGATAATATACATATATACATGTGTATATATATACATATATATATATATATATATATGTACACATACATAAACACACACACACACACACATACTAATTATTTATTCTTATAATAAATCTTTAACGCTGTAAACACAAGTTTTCATGTCTTCTCCATCTTGCATCCTCCGACTCGCTCATTGACAACGTCACATATCCCTCCTTCCCTGCAGCGACACGCCGTAAAATCGCGAACGACGATTTGATTAATTCCCGAATCGGCCAGCCGATTGTTTCGCAAATTCGATTATGCTCAACATTTATGGAAGCAATTCGGCCGCGGTCCTCTTTACGGCTCGCCGTCGTCGCCGAGGACGAGGCGGCTCTCGAGGCGGGGAGAAAAAGCGGCGACGTGCGCCGGGCCGCGTTTCGCGATTCGTCGCGGGTCGCGACTAAAACACGAGTCTAATCCACAAAACAAACCAATTCTCCGGAGTTCCATTCGACGGGCTGCTCCATCGGGCCCCGCGATCTCCCCTGGACGCGATGAAAGGCCCGATTCGTCGAAGACGGGCACTACACGGCGAACCGGGACGGCGACTACCACAAATGACTTTATTTATACCGTCGGCCCTTATTAGGGCTCTTCTCTCCGCCAGCCGTGGCAGACAATCGCAAAGTCGCCGGAAAGAGAATTCAGCTCGCCATTGATCCCCCTCCGACGAATTAAACTTTATACACGGGAAAAACTTCTGAATTTCCCGTTGTTCGGAGAAAGGACGAAAATTCTCGATTGTAGAAACGGGAAGATTCCTATATAAAAGGATTAAATAATCGTCTTCTAAGTCAATATTAGATAAAAAAAGTCCTTTCGGTCATCGATTTCGATCCCGTCCTCAAATGCATATATACGAATTGCGCGAGTTTATTAAAAAAAAAAAGAAATGTCCAAGATATATCGTTTCACTCAATGTCCCTGCCAGTCGTTGGTCTGCATTCGTAGAAATCGAACAGGAAGCTGCACTCACTATTCAATTACCCGCATGCATGAAAGGGCTGACTTTTAAGAGGACTACGGTCACGACACCTACCGCAAATGACTTTATTTATGCCGCGGGACCTTATTAGAGTGCTTCCATGCGTGACAACCGCGACAGCAATTTAACTCGCGTTCGCCGTTTCCTCAGTTCCGGCCGATTTTTACGTTTTTACAAGCTGAGGCGCGGAGTCCCCCAAATCCCCCGCGTCTTCTTAGACGCTACGAAAAAATAGTAGCTATACCGAGAAAAATGAAGAAGGGGAACTTTGAAACCACAATGTTTTTGAGACGAGGAATATTAAACAAGAACTTAACTATGTCAGTTACGGTTTGTGTCGGAGAGGAATATCGTGCTCTTCGCCAACGCGAATGACAATTGGACGCGCTTGCAAATGAAATGTGGGCCCTTTGAGTGTGGCACGGCGAGTAAATAATGGCCGAAATCATTCTTGATCACGAGCGACAACCTGAAATGACTTAATTTGTAGCGCGAACTCTTAGTGCTCGTCGGTTCTCACAAAGTCCGTCAAGCGTGAAGCCTTTGTGACACGCTGTCGCGAAGTAATTGCTCGCGTCTTTGTTTGAAAATTGTGCAATCAGTACTGAGGCCGACCGGTGGGGTCTTTGTCGCCTCGACGGCGAAACACGATAAGGGAGACACGGGACGGAACAATTCGTGTTCCGCGAATTCGGCCGGCGAACAAATGTCTGGTTACACAATATCTGATGATTTTTTCGGATTAACGACTCAGAAAAGAAAAAACAAAGACCAGTTCGCATTTGCGTCGTGATCGACCCACAGATATCTATATAACAACTAGACTGCTAACTCGACTGATAAAACATGGTTCCAGAATATATGTAGAGGAGAAGCACCAAACCTGACATAGGTGCGGTAAATCGACATACCTTTTCCTTTTAAAATTCTCACGCGTGTGTAATCTATGTAGTATGTCAAGTCTGATTGGTTGAATGTAGGAGAGTCTCTAGTAGGAGAGAGGCGCCAACGGGGTCACATGATGAACTATTCTGTGATTAGCTGGCGTAATTTCTACTTCTATTCCCGCTTATATGGATACAATGATGCGTTTGTGTCGGAAGGTGTTAGAGAGTGTTAGACAGTCGGTAGCTGCTGGTGATTAGCTAGCATGACAAAGTACATGGTTCACGTGATCCTGTTGGCACCTCTCTCCTAGAGGCTCTCTAGGTGAATGTTATGTAAATATACGTCTACGGACTATGGGCGCATGTGTCTGTAGGCACGCACAGGCATCGGCACTTACATGTGTTCAACAAATCAGATGTATTTATCTCTCACTCCACGCATGTCGTAATATAAAATCCATGTTTTTATGCACGGAAATAAAGAAGTTAGCGGACTGGTTGTGGTATAAATGTCTGTGAAGTCAACTATTGCACAAATAAGTCGGCAAGCTGGGGAAACAATGGCGAGAACTGGTCCGGGCAGGAGCAGGTTTTCGAATCAGTATGAGAAAACAGTATTTACGTGAAGTGTGACGAAAAGAAATAGTCGAATGGTCTCGGTGTCGGTCCGAGGACAAGTGGTAGAATGCCATTAGAATGAGTACTCCTCTTTAGAATATACACTCACACATACACACACACACACACACAACGTTAGTTCCGCAAGAAATTGGAACTTTCGTACTCTCCCCTCGCAGAAGCCACGTCTTTTATGCCATTTCGCAGCGGCACTTTGGATGACCAAAGGCAGGTGACGTACGCTCGGTGTGCGACGCAGAAGGGACGTAGTACAGAACGCTGGTGGAAGGTGTACACAGTGGGGATAAGGTTTTCGTGGCGTGTGCACAGCAGCCACTACTACCATTCGGATTGCCCCCCCTCCCCTGCCATCTCTTCGAAGTGGTCTACCCCGTCTCTCTTTACCCCGCTTGTTTTTGCCGTCCGCGTTTGGATAAAGGGAGTCCCACTATCGGTACGGAAGGGACTTCGGGGTGACGCCCCCGTTCTCTTGAATTTGGTGGGGGCAGAGAGACATCCTGTCTCCCTCGCACCCATCCCTGCCCGCCTGCCGTGTCCGTCGTACCTACACAGGCTCGTTCCCTCTCTTTCCACTCCTTTTCACCTTTCTATCTGGCACCGGCTGCTGGCGGCGCGGAAGGGATCCAGAGCGAGGGGAAAGCCGGCCGTGAAATTAAAACATGATGAGGGGTCTAGATTGAGATACGAGGGAGAGAGAGACGGTGGAGGAGTAAAAAAGAAGGAATGACGGAGAAGCAGGAGGCAGCGGCGAAGACGGAGACAGCATCAACACCAGGGACGCATCTGCGAACGTAAATGAGAGTCGATTCTCTGGAGAACGTCTGTCACGTTACTTACTTTCGCGTGCCTCGAGGATTGATTCTTCACTCGCTCGAATCATCGCCTTCTCGTTTGCTTTGAGGAAAACAGCCATTGATTGGTCCGTTTGATTGGTCCGTTTCGCACAACGGAACAAAAGAATTCGCTTCCTGCAGACGACTGCTCGGCGAGGAAAAGTGATATCCTCCCAGCCAACACGTTTAATCACGGCTATATAATTTCAAATGTAATAATAATTCAAATGTAGTGATAACATCGATGTTATAATTTCGTACTCAACGTAATTGCAATATAGCACATGTAGCAATATGGAAATATATACGTGATAGTTACGTTAACAGAATGTATGTTGGTGTAATATGTCGATTTCAAGTCTATCAGCATCCGTTTTGTTCCGGGAAATTTTTCTATTTCAGACTGAACTGAAGCGCCGTCCTTGGGTAACGTAAAATAGTTAGTTAAAGTTAACGTTAATGTTAACATTTTAAGTAACTATTTTAAGTTAAAAGTTGTAATTTATTGAAAATCAACTAAGTCAAAAGTTATTAACTTCATGCTTTCTTCATTATATAATTTTTTTCTTACGAAGTCACATTTGAGTTAAACGGTAACTGTTAATCGTCATTTTAGCTGTTCGATAAAAATTCTCACTGGATAATGACCGTTGTTTTCCTGCAAAACTCAATATTTGGGCGGGTGTACATCAACGTGGCATTATCGATCCATTTTTGATCGATGGGAATTTAACCGCCGAGAGATACCTAAATTTCTTACAAAATCAAGTTGTGTTGTACAAATACTCTCAAGCTGAGAGCGCGCGAACATTCGACCGTGTTAAAACTCGACTGGGACAATCGAGAGCGATTGATTGAGTGGAACTACCGCCTACGGTAGTCTTTTCGTTTTCCTACACTAATCTTTTCTACCACCGAGTTTTCCATCCCGGTGCCCAAACAACGGAAGGTTTCGTCGCATCGACAGATTTGTCTTCCATCCCTATTTCAAAACGCACGAGAAAAATTATGCAATACCAATGACAACGTTGAAAGCCAATATCTCGTTTGACAGTGTGAGCCGACAATCGACAGGCCAAGAGGAGGCATTGTCCCTCGGAAACATCACAACCGTGAATAGAGGAATGTCCGAGAATCGAGGACGGTGAAGAATCGGAGCGCTTAATTCCGCAGCACGTTTTCGTGCTCCTGTTCTTCGGCCTCTTCTCCGCTCTTCGCTGCCCGGCGTTGGTGACAGCGTCGTCGTGTCGACCGCCGCGCGCGAGCGGTGTCCTTTTTACGCATCGCATGCCACGGAATAAATTGTCCAGAAATTTCTAAGGTCGGCCCGCTTTGTGGGATTAGCCCGGCCGCGGCGGGCTACCAGTTACAAATCACCAGGTACCAGATACCAGTTTACCACCTATCACGCGGCCGTGCGTCGCACGATTTCACTATATGATACGTACGCGCCTGGAATTATTACGATCCCGACAGTGCCGGTCAGACCGCGCATCGACGCGCGCGATGAATCTCTCTCCCCCCCTCCCCTCAGCTCCCTCAACGTAGCGGTCACACAACTGCACCATTGTACTCGTGATGATCGTATTGTTTGTAAACCGGGCGCGATTACCCATCAGCTATTAACTAACAATCGCCCCGGCCTGCCGGCTCTCGCGCTGCGCTCGCGTGCCCGTCGAAATGCCCGCGGATTCCGCCGTAGAATCCCAATAATGTCGATAAGAGTCGTGCTGGGGACGAATAGAAAGACTAATAAAATTCATTTTCACGTACTGATTACAGATCTTTCGAATTATTTGGCTATTCTATTCGTGAGAAAACGCCTAACTAAAAGGCACAAAGAGAGAGAATAACGAGTATACGTAAACCGAGTTTTTACAAGTTTGCTGTCGTATGTTTCAATCGGTATCAGAAATTGTGTAAGGTAAAAAAGTACTAACGCCTGGACATGTACCTAACCGTGGGCATTCTTGTTGTTTTGATCTTTAAACTTGAATGTTTAATCTCGAGACATAAAATATTTGTACATATTCCATATATATGTATTCTATGTCGAAAGTTTGAGCGTAAAAATAGCAGCAATATGTATGTAAGGTTATTATCATTGATGCTATAGTAACATTTACTAGAAAAATAGTTCTCTTGACTAATAATTCTTTTAGTATATATTTATGATGTATATATATTATATATTATATATTTATGATGTATATATTTATGATGTTACAATTACAAATACCAAATACTTTTCTCTCATTGTTGAAGGGACGAGGAACGAAGTCCGGTGCAAAAGCGGCGCGACTAAAAAGAACGCTTCCACCAAAACCTTTAATCGAATTACTTCTCACGCGGTATTTCGACGTCGCTGGTGAATATCGCACGGACGGCTCTCAGGGTGGCGAAGAAACCGCGAATCGCGTGTCCTCCACCGCGGAACAAGCACCATGCCTAACGGACATAAACGGCCCGAACCGAGCCAATAGAGAATCGACGTGGTGCTTCGCGTTCGAATTCCCTCTATGAAATCCTTTTCACGCATTTGGTTTCGCGTACGATCCGCACTGACCCGTGATGAGGTAGGTAGGTAGGTAGCGGGAGGGGTGTGGAAGGTGAGTTTCTCTCCCACATAGACTTCTTCTTAAGGGTCCTTGCTCCCCGATAACACGAGGAGGTTTCGGCCCATAGATCACCGCAGGGGTAACCTCTATCCTCTTTTCAGGAAGCGGCACAATACTGGCACCGATGCGCGCCATTATAGGCAGGACCGATCCGGTCGCGGCCCTGCCTGCCCCGACAATAGATGCGAAGTCGACCATTGTGCGGGTGATTTGGAACCTTGGGATAGACCGGTGCGCGCGGCTCCGAAGGGGCCTCTCGCTTCTTTCTGCCGAGTTACCGAGATGTCTTCATTAGGCCCACTTGGCCGCTCCGGGATGCAGAGGAGAGAGAACCGCGGCTCGTTACCACCACCCGACGAGGAGAAGAGGAGAGAGACGAGCGGTACGAGGAGGGTGGAGAGAGCCGGCACGGTGTGAATTGTTCGACGGGGAAAGAATGGACGAGAGCGCGCGCGCGATGCAAGTCGCGCGTTCTCAATATTTTTCAAGTTTTAACGAGCGCTCGCTCACGATCGGCTGGTAAAATCGCGCGCGAGCAGGTACTCCCTGCTTTTTGCGAGATTTGCGGGAAGCGCCTCGAGAAGGTTGCGGTCGTGGCCAAAGTCGACGTTAAACCACCAAAAGCGGCAAAAACGACGATTTGATAAACATTGCGGGATCCGATAAACGATCGGGATGATTGGATCGCTTGAAGCGAGCGACTCCCCTTTGGATTCTTGGCTTTTCTTCAGAAAAGCCTTCCATTTTATTTTCTAATGGTCTTATCTTTTTTTAACGTCGATAACACGTCCGAATCATTATTATTATTATGTATTAAATTAACAGGAAAACGAAGTATTCCGTTTGAAGAAATAATACGTGATTGCGCATGCAAGAATCGTGGGATCGCGCATAAACATAAATGGTAAAAAGAAATAGAATGAAAAGATAACGATTTTTATGATACGAAATTTATTACGCATGTGACCAGTGTAATATATGTAAATCGCACGCTTTTATTCGCGTATTTGTTTGCGCCGGCTCTTCTCCTTTTCCCCATTAAACATACCCGAGTCCTCGAGTCTCCTATTCTTTGTCCCTCGAAATTTATTTATTTTGCGAGGACAGATTCGTCGCAGCTACCGACTGTAACCGCAGTTGATTTACGACATCGGCGATAACCTCTCGTATCGAATCCATTTATCACGGGGTTTTTCTCGAATTTTCCGTGGCGCAACGCGTGCAGTTTTCCGTGGAAAATATCCGTAGACCGCGAATGTTCACGGTGGAGGGCCGGGCGGTGAATGACATTAGTCGGAACATTAGCCGGACAGATCCCGTCATTTGCCAGGATTTACCTGCCTCTCGACCTTTTTCCGTCTGGCGTTTAGCCCTTCTTTCGCCGGCCTTCACACCAGACGTCGCAAGTCAGAGCGGCTCGAACCGGCAGCTCCGCTCGACAAAGCCGACAGATGCATCTTAGCACGCAATTCATCGCTTCCGACGTAGATTCGATCGGTAATCTGCGACTCGCCGTCGAGATTTTTACGCAGAATGCGCTGTGTCGGAATTTTGACGTCGCATTGAAGGACTCGGCGGTGCCGAATTCTCTCGGTCGGATCAGACGAATTAATTTATTACATCACCTACTAAAAGGCGAAACGGAATTATGCTCAAGATATATCCCGTCTTGGTTATTTCCCGTTTAAGCATCTACGTTAAGCATAGACGAAGCGTAAAACTGGGCGTGTAACGCGTATCGTAAGGTTTCTCACGTCGTAATGCCCGAATAGTCGCGGAACAACCTTTTGAGGAGCGCGATAAATTTCGCCGCTTCTACCGCAGGCATGTTGGAGAAACTTTGTCCCACACCTAATTAAATTCGTGGCGAGATACGGTGGTGAACGATCGGCTCTAGCCGATCGACCGCAGTCTTTTGGCGGCACGGACGGTTTCCGAGAATGCCGGCGGGGTCCTTCGGGGTCTTCTCCGCCGCCGATCGAAATGCAGGAAATGCCCGGGAGAGCCCCGGCGGCGCAAGTCGCATAACACAACGGCCGCCGGACGCAACACGACAAATCTATCGCGTGGCCGCGAGCGTCATAAATTTCGGCGAGATAAAAATCGAGGTAAGAAGGCGAGCGCGCGTGGGATTGAAATTACATGCGCACACACACAAGTGGCCGGAAACAAATTTATGGCTCATAATCGTTAAAGTCGGCAGTAAAATGTTCTCGCCAATAAAAGGGAAAATTAAAACAAGAAGGCTTGTTTCTCCTCGGGAGGAATTTATTGTGACTCAACTTCGTAAAACGGTTCCTCTTAATTAACGACACGAGAAATCGACATAGGTCATTCTGAGGTAGCCGCGAGAAAGAGAGAGAGAGAGGAGGAAACAGCGAGAGATGTGGTGAGAGGGGCATAATAAGGTTACATATTTGAGAATACGGATCCGTTACGCGGCGACAAGTGTCTTTTGTCGAAGGTACGGTCGACGAAATCGATAACGACCGATAAAAACCGATTTTCCACGGTAATCCGACGAGAATCCCCCCTTCCCCCGAGTCCCTCGGACTTGTTGCGTGACTTTTCCGGCATACCTATATCGTTAGTTCTCGCTTCTTCCTCCTTTCTTTCTCTCGTTCTGTAAAACGTGTCGCAGGCGGGCGAACAGCCACGTGTGTCGCCCGAGGTATGCACGGCCGATCAGCCGGGAAATTTCGGGCCTGCGGAGGCGGGATCCGTTCCTTTCTACCCTCATTTTCACGCCCGGCTCCGTGCCCCGAAACCATCTCTCTTTCTCTCTCAACTGCCTTGAATTTCCTAACGGCGATAATTCCACCGTAACGTCGTTGCCTCGTCGTCGACTGCGCAACCGGGTCCATTCGTTACAGCAGAGACCCATCACGTGTCCCTGGACCATGTGCCTCACGCCGCTTCGTGTATAAGCGAACGGTGACGTAATTAGCGCCAGTTCGATTCTTTTGTGTTATTCACGGGGCGTCGAGAACGAGATGATTGCCGGCTCCAGGCCGCCAAGGCCCGGCCGAGGCGTTGCCAGCCTGTTCGAAAATGAAAAATCGTGCTTCTTCCCTCACCTCTCTCTCTCTCTCTCTTTCTCTCTTTCCCACCGCACGTTTTCTTTGAAACATCAGAAAAAACTGACAGATGCACCGACCTCGCTCCGACCCCCTATAACGCAAACTGCTTCGTTAGAGATTAGATTTTGAGATCTCGCGCACACCTATACAATCGCTTCTGCGGTTCATCGGGAAGTTGGGAGCGACGGAGATTGCGTAACGCGCTGACTCGAGGGGCGAGACGGGCGGGCTGGCACCGTGCGAGACGTATTAATTGAATTTCATCGATTCGCCTATATGCCGGGCGTGAGTGTGTAGAGACGAGTGGAGACACGCGCGCGTACGCTCCGTAGACGCCGCGGATAATGAGATGAGTCGTCTATAAAGCGCGACGGCAAGTAGCGTGAAAATCCTTTCGCTACTGCAACGTACAACAGACAATAATTACGATATCGAGATTGCGGGACGAGGAAGAACGCGGCGGGACGGGGAGAGGAAGCGTGGAGAAGTCGGCGAAATGAGGGGGATGAGAGAGAGGGAGGATCGCCAATAGGGAATGAACCGCGCGCGGACCCCCAACGTCATAATTCATCTTCATCGGTGAGAGCCGCGCGGGGTTGCCCAACTTTCCGGTGGATTAGCGGTCCGCCTCGCGCACGTAATGATCGTGTCGACGACGGTGGAGGAACGAAGCTGGCAGCTGGTAGCGGCGGGAAGGCGAGAAGCAAAGAAGAATCAATTTTGCTTTTTCTCTCTCCGCTGATCGTCGTCGTCATCGTCGTCGTCGTTCGTCGTCATCGGCATGACCCTCGCGCGAAGGAACGGCGGATAGAGCAAACAAGGAACAAAGAGCCCCTCGGGGTGACTTGCGAAAGTTCCTCACCGCGGCTTCTTACGCTCCTGAGAGCGTCGTGGGGCCCGTTCGACGCTCATAAAGCCCACTAGGGACCTCACTGTGGAAAAACAATGAGGCGGTCCGATCGGGCTCTCGGACTCGCTCCGCGGCCTTTCTGATTCGCCATGAAGCCAACAAGAAATCGACTACGATAGCTGCTCTCGCTTCTACCGCTTCGATGTGCCAACCGATGTGCTTCTCCTTCTTCGTGTTCCTCGTCTCGTCGAGCAACGAGAGAGAAGGAGATAAAGAAAGAGAGAGAGAGAGAACGAATGAGAAACCTCGCGTTTCGCCTCGGAGCTTCTGCTGCGCGAGAGAGTAATCACCGCGCGATAACCAAAAAAGGTCCTTCAATGCTCCTCGGTTTCTAGGAAAATAGGCAAGGCCGTTTGTGTGGACTCGCCGCGAAGCCGATGACGATACAACGCGCTCTTCTTCGCCGTCTTCTTCTTCTCTTTCTCTTCCTTCCCTTCCTCGCGAACTTATCGTACTTCGAAGACCACGAGAGGGCTATTTGAAACTTCGCAGGTCCCCAGCAGAATGTGAATTTCGCCAAACTCCGCCGAGACTTTCCCCCTCTTTTTTGCCTCTTCCCTTATCCTGGCTCCTTCACTAATTCGTAGACCACCTTATCTCGGGATCTCGCTTGGGAGCAAGCTACTAACTCTCGACACCTCGGTGGTAAGTTCTCGCTTTCGACCGTTCCCTGTCCGGACGCCCTTCGCCGACGAGAATTCTCCCTGTCTCTCTTGCACCTTCTCTCTCTCTCTCTCTCTCTTGCAAAGGCGAACAGGACGCGGATGAGAGGAACCGAGAGAGAGAGAGAGAGAAAGAGAGCTTCTCGCGCGGACATATCTCAACTTCCACCGTGCAGATCGGCCGAGCCGATAGTCAACGTAACCGAGACACCCAGCGTCCTCCTCGGCGAGCTTCGGGAGGGCCGAAAGTGTCCTGAAAAGCGTCAGATACCGTCGTAAATCGTAATTCATCGGCTTTTTGTGTGAAACCGCGCGCACAAACGGCACGTGAAAATGAAGCGGGTCGACGCCCCCCGTCGACTTTTCGGCGCGGGGCTCTCCTCTTCCCTCGTCGGCGCGCGGCCTCCTCTCTTCTCTCGCTCTCAACGCTCCGCCGCGGCGTCTCTATCCATTCGGAAAAAAGGGGAAAAAACGCACGGACTTGGAACAAGAGTCAGGAACGCGGCCCGAGCGAACGAGGGAGGGACGGGGAACCTGGTAAATGGGGCTGTAAATCTGGCGGGCAGACCCATTATAAGTTTATTACCGACTTTCCTCGACGCGCGACACTTCTTCGGATACGAGCCAAGAGTCCGACGACTCAAAACCTGTTACATACACGCGCAGTACCAGCTACGAAAGCGATGAGAGAGGCTGAGACAGAAGAAGCGCGCGAGAGAGAGAGAGAGAGAGAGAGTGAGGGTGGAAGGGACGGAGAAACGGGAGGTGGAAGATGAGACGTTATACACCGGGGACCATTAGTTATCTCAGTTTACTGGGAAAAATGTTATGACCTTCGGTCTGTTTGGCTCCGTGGAACCTGATTTCGCCTCCCGAAATCGACGCGAGATGCAACAAGACGATATTAATCCCCGGGCGTTAATAACTGAACGTAACGTTCATTTAGCAGCGTTCGAAGGAACCGCGCATTGCGCCCAGAAGAGCGCTCGTGAGCGCGCAAGAGCGATGAAAAATCGCGGTCAACTGGCGGAGCAGAGCGCGCCAGGGCATTACGGTCGCGCGAGATTACCTCGGCAGACCCCCTTCCCCTCCTTCTCCCCCCCCCCCCNCCCCCTTCCCCCCCTTCCCCCCCCCCCCCCTCCCGGCTTGATTTTGTAAATCACGCTGCGGTAATTATTCGGCGCTAACTCAAAGCGAATTCACCGCTCGCTCGCGCGCGGCTACTTCGATTCACGGCGTGTTGAGTTTTTCGAGCCATGCCGGATATTCGGGCCCGCTGACGGCCCCACCGAGCGTTTCCCCGTGACGGAGGTGGAGCGAGGGGCCCCGAGGGTTTAATAACACCGTGGGTCCCGGGCATAACCGACCGAGACCGACCGGACCCTCCCCCCAACCCCTTTTGGCATATATATAGCAATTAGGCCGTGGAACGTCTCTATCCCGAGCCGCGGCGGCCTTCCCAGCCATGATTAGAGGACATACGTACACAGTGGGGGCCTGGTCGAGGGGCCCTATGCCGTCCACCACAAGATTAAAGTCTCCTCCACACCGTTTCTCCTCTGCTTACTCATCCTATCTCTCTCTCTCTCTCGCTCGCTCGCTCGCTCGCTTTCTTTCTATCTCGACCGCAGGGAACGCAATCTGCGGCGGCGGAACACATCAGCCCGAATTTGGACGCGCGACAACTCCGTAATACCTGATATTTTATGCGACACTGATGATTAAGCAAAGACAAGAGAGTCATGCTAGCGAGAAGTGGATAATCCGCGTAATTCGCGCATCCTCTCTCTCTCTCTCTCTCTCTCTTTTTCTCGCAAGTCTGGCAGCGAGTCTTGTCACTTTGCGGAAGAACGAGGGAGGTCCAAAGAGAAGGAGAAGATTAGAAGCGACCGGTGAGTGCTAATGATAAATAAAGATACGTCTATATATCAGACGGTATTAATAATTTCATCGGTGAATATAATTCATGGTAATTTAAGAACCACGCGAGGGAACCACGTCGAAATTAGCTGTGTCGCGGGCGCCGCCTTGGGAGTGAGTTAACATAAGAAAAAGACATCATCAGGCGAAGGTGAAATAAGGACGAGATTAGGCTTGCGGTTAGACGGCCCGGAGGAAGACGTAAATAGGACCTCAGCGATGCCCCAAGACAGAGGCCGGTAACAACCTACACAAAGATATCGATACAAGCGACCGTAGAAAGGATACATAAATAAAAGACAGGTGGATTTTTCAGTCCTCCCGATGAAGATAATCCGTATCGACCGGGACGAATCCGGTGGTTTCTCGCGTATGGACATGACGTGTTTCGCCCTCGACCGGAGTCGAGGAGTCATCCGCGGTCTTTACTTATCTTTGCTGGGCGGTTGATCGGTACTTCTCAACAAACATCGGAAAACAGTTAATGGGCACCTTGCCGAATGCTACTTCCTTGTCAGACATTTATTCGTAGGCATTTCTTCGTCGCACGAGATGTTTCATCAATCATTTACGTTGTTAGATATGCGCATATCTGTATGACTCCAGTTTGCCAAATTTCATTGATTATGTTCCCAATGATATAGCATACTAAATATCTTTCGCCTGATTAAACTGACGAGTCTGCTATATTAAATAATAAAAAACATAAAAATCATGAAAATAGTAGGAAAAATAGCAGGTACCTCTATGTGCGAGCCGAAGTAAGATTCAATATCAATTCTAAATCTTTTTTCTACCTTATTAAACATCAATAAACCTACTTGACTCGACTAAAGACAACTAACTGCGAATAAAAGCTTCCGTATTACATCAATATAAAACTTACGTAAATTAAAAAAAGCAGCAAAGAGAAATAAAATACCTTTCTTTTCATTCTGAAAAATAACACACGAATGCTATAACTATTTAATGCACTCGACCTGATTTCTAAATTGATATTTAACATGTTTTGTACGGACACGAGCGGAAGTCTGATTCAAACCGAGAAACGTTGGAGACGTAAACGGGAGAGCAACACACGGAGAAACGACACGAATAATAAACAGTAGAATATAACGAACGAAGAAGTGTGTTAATCAACGAGATATCAATGACGAAGAATAGATATAATTAGATGACGAAATGTCCGAAGGCCAAATGCCTGTTGAAAGGACCGGCCGCTCCGCGTGGCAAATGATTCGTACATAATAATTATCTGAATTACTATGGAATTAAAATGTAAAAAAAAGGAACAAATTCAAAGCGTGTCGATTGCGAGGAACATCAGCGGCCGATCGATCCGCGCGGGTAACGCGCTCGACTCGCCTTCGCTGAATCTCCACGTAGGAGAGCACGCGTGAGAGTTTTATCAAAGATGTCGGCAGGCTTGTCGAGAGGAGTAAGCGCGCAAGGCTCTCGGGCCCCGTCTTCGGGAGGTCTTCGCGTGGGGCGAGGCCACCATGTTTCTTCGAAGCTTCTCGGCTCTCTCGGCCTCTTCGTTTCTCAAACGACAGTGCCCTCGCTTCGTCCTCGTTTTGGGCCCGGCGTGCGAGCATCGGCCACCTTGGGGCGCCCCCGGGTAGCGAACGGACCAACCTGCCTGTCTGCCTCGCGCCACCTCTGCTCCGATCCTCCCGGGCCTCCGTCTCTCCCCTCGTTCTTCGTCCTTCTCTTTTTCTCCTTCCCTACCCGCCTTGTGTCGTACCCATCGAGGAATATTCGCGGGTAGTCTGTCGATAGTCGGATTAAGCGGCGCTCGCCTCCTGCCCCCCTTCCTCCCTCGCGTTTACACATTGGCGGAATCCCTTCGAGTGACGTCACGTCAGGTCTTAATTGGCGGATGCTTAATTACGAGGAGAGTTACCCTTCGAAAATCGTCTCCCGATGAAAATCTCCGAATTCCACTCGAGATCCTCGGTTCTCGTAGCGCGCGAGCGCGTACCGACACTATCTGGCATAGCTAAGTTATTTCGTCCGATAACCGGCTGTTTCTGGTCCAGTGGTCGAAACGACACCGTGGAAAAAGAGAGAGAGAGTGCCCCCCCCGTTTTTTTCCCACGCCCAAGTGTCGGGGCCGGGCCCTGTAATAATAAAGAGGCGCCGCCACGTTGCGAGCGCGCGCGCGCGCGCACGTACACCGACGACGGCTCGTTTTCGTGGGGACCTTTCTCGGGGGGCCCCACCGCCGCGTCGTGCCGCGCGTTCTCTGCCTTCATCGTATATATCGAGTTGCCCGACTCACGAAATCCCAGGAAATGAGGAACAAATTATCTCGTCAGTCGGACGCACACACCGGTTTTAAGCGACGAGAGGATCGCTCGTTGGCGCTCGGGGCGCTGGAGGGAACGGGAAGGGCCCCGGGTACTCCCCTCCCCTCCCACCCTGCAAGTCGGGCCGGCCGTCCTTCTTCCACCCGGCTATCTCGCCGGTGCATTCCCTATGAGACCTCACTGTCCTCCTCTATCCATAACCGTCCCTCGTTCCCGATAACTAACTGACCCAACGCCTAGCGCCCCGCGTGTCGGCACAGGCGGCTCCTTTCTTACCTGATCAGCGCGTACGGACGCACACGCACGCACGCAGCGGAGCGCGCGCGCACACACGTTCGTAAGGCCCGGCCACGCCGTCACGCCAACGACGTGCAGAAGAGGATGATGAGGTAGGAGGGGGTGGAGGGTGAGTGCCGGTTAATGAGCTAGAACCACAGGGGGCTCGGAAACGGGCCCGCGAGACTACGGGCTCCATCGGCTTTCTGAGAAGTCGCAGCCTCCGGCCGCTCGTGTTACGTTTCCCGCGTAAAACCCACCACCTTCTTACGACTCTCTCGTTCGACCCGCCGTGTTTTCGCCGGGGAACGTATATCGCACCCCTCGGCGAGTCGCAGGACGGCGACGTCTTTCGCTCGACGTCGCGATTTTGCCCGAGATTCCTCCGATCGTTCGCAAGCCCCGCCTGAATTTCGTGAATCGAGCGAATCTCGCTCTGAAAATCGAAAGATGTAGTGAATGCGTGTCCGGGGATGAAAAAACGATACGAAGTTGACGCGTGTTGAACGAGATCGCGGGGAAAGCCGAGCGCTGCCGTCGAATTTCGCTTGGTATTTAGAACGTTTTTACGAGAGGAGAGAGTGTCGAAAGATCAATATAGCGATCCTGGGGAATAATCCTCGCGGAGCTACGATGTTCTCGGTTCGGGGTGAGTGAGACAAGACGACAGGTCGAGCGAGAGGAACGAGGGTGGAAGCGTCGACGTGAGAGGGAGCGAGAAGGAATGGGAGAAAAGGTGCAGCGGGAGTGGGGACACCTAACCAACAGGTATCCGGTGAGGCCCCCCATAAGCAGTCCCATCATTGGCTCGGCCCATTCTCCCACCACCAACCGGGTCTCTAAAGGGTTCCAGTCTTCCCTTTCTGCAGTCAGCATCCAACGTCCTACCGCTAGAACGCCTTCCAAGCAAATCGAGATGCGGATAATGAGGCAGAAATGCCACCGAGCGTCACTTCTTTCTCTCGCTGTCTCATTTCCCTGGTATTTTTCCAAATGTTCGGGACGCCAAAACTGCGACGACCCTTCTGACGTCTGATACGTGCGATACAAAAGAAGCACGTGATCTCTCACGAATATTTTCGACGTGTTTCGTCAAACGCAACCGAAGACAATTCGACACGGACACGTGGAAACGAGCGAGCCGGCGCAAGTCACCTTGTTACGAGATCTGTAAACATTGAACTTGAACGTCGATCGAACGCCGACCCGAAACACAGGTCGATAACGACCACAACATCGGCAATGCTGGCACGAGACAANGGGGGGGGGGGGGAAATCAAGTGCGAAAAACTCCGAGCGAGAAGCTGAACAAGGGTGGAAGGAAACTCGAGGCGGACAGAGCGCGGAAAGGGGGGATCCACCTCTTACACCGGCGATCGTAACGAGCACGGCGTCGTTGCTGCCTCGCTGTACTCACATAGCGCATGTAACACGCGTCCCTTTTTGTTTACACTGGGCTAACACGACTACCATGAAGCGCGGTAACCACTTTTTGCCACGTTCTCTCAGGAGCAGTCCTGTAAGACGGATCGATTGGACGTAGCACAGCGCCCCGCATATCGGCACTCTGTCGATTTTAACGATCGCACGGCCCATTCACTCAGCCCGGTCCGGTACAAAGCGATCTCTCCCGGCTTGACAATTCTATTTCTTGTCCGATCCCCTTCTCTTCCACCCCGCCGTATCTAAATAGCCGGATCGACCACGGCGATTCAAAAAGTATCGACAAAACGTATTGATTGGACACACCAAAGGAGGAGACAGGAAGTCACGCCTGTCGCGCGATATCCCAAACTATATATGTTCGTGGCTTTAACGCCTTTTAACGGCATCCTCGATTTCGTACCGCTTGTACCTTTTGCGAACAATGAGTCAAGCCCGACGGTTTCCGAACGACAAACACACTCAGCCGCCACTCCGCGAGGATGAGTCCCTTTTCGGCGGAACGTCCGGGATATCGTCGAGTCGCAGACCGCGCACTCCGCTAACGACGCGTCGCACCGTGGCGTGGAAAAGCGCCGGGCCGTTACATCGATATGCACGTTACATTCCTGTTTCTAGCACGAGCCATCATCGAACGCGTAAGGACGAGCAAGCCCGAGTCGATACCTAAAAGTCCGTAGTACGTCGTAGTTTCGTGCCGGCTGATTGGCCGGTCGTTTGACGATAATTAGGTCCCGCAGAACGAAATCTCGCCTGTTTCGCTGCCGGGGAAGAAGTGGCGGCCGGGTCCGCAAAATCAACAAAATAATGAGTAGTCACGGGTGTTTGTCGGCGGACGTAACGCGGTTCGCGGCTGATGAGGAGGGTCCTCGCTCGGCAGAGAATTACATGGACGTGTCGGTGGGCTGGGAGGGAAGGAGGGAGGATGAGTGAGTGAGCAGGGTGTGAGGGACAAACGACTAGCAGGTTGAAGAGGACAACCGCAATGAGTCGACGGCTAGTTAATGACTCTATGCACTTCATCCCTCTTCCAGCTCGGTGATTATCAAGGCGTATTCGTCGTCGCAAAATCCGACGAGCAAGTATCCCTAGCGATAACGAGGCTCGCATTTCTGCAATTAAAAAATGTAATTGTAATTATTATTTCGCGTCCTGCGTCTTTTCTTCCTCGACACGGCGAACCTGACTTCGTTCTGACTTCAGTTGCAAACATCAAACGATGTAGTTTCCTGGGGGTTTCTTGCAACGGAATCTTATTGAAAACAAGTGAAAGGTGGCAGCATTTTCGCTCGGAAAAGTGGAAATACCGCTGTTCGAGATCGTAAGAATGAATGTTTCATTTAAAGTTACATAAGAAAAAAATTAGTATCAATTCGAGACTCATATTCTCATATATGAGCATAAATATGAGCATAAATATATAATTTTATGTGGGAGTAAAACTTTTGTTCTTACATAAAGAAATTCTACGTAAAAGAAAATTGTATATAAAAGAAATTCCATCAAAAGTATTGTATTCTTTGTTATTCAAAAATAATTCCTATAAATTGAGAGGAAAAATATTCAATAGAATGAACGAATATCTTCAAACTAAAAATTGTATCAGTTTGAAGATATCGTTCATTTTATCCAATATTTTTAACATAAGTATGTTTTTAATGGAATTATATATAGACTCTTTCTTCATGTAAAAGCAAGATTTATTTTCATATAAAATTATATATTCTTGCATATATATGAGTGAATATCAGTCTTAACTAGAATAAATCAGATTCATTCTTCGGTTTCGAGTGAGATTATTCAATCAACGATTCAGAATATAGAGAATTTATATAGAGATTCGTTCGGGAAATTCATTTTATACGACAGGGAAAAATCACTCGAATCTGAGCGACTCAGCTGTGACTCACTTGTCATTTCAAGAAATTTAAAGAGCACGATATAAATCCAACCGTTTTAAGCATGGATTCATAAATATTCGCACCGCATCAGAGAAAGGCCGATAAATCTGAGGGTGATGAAGAAGAAAACGCACTTCCACTCCGGTCTGTAAAAATGCCTGCGTTGCTGTTTATAAACGCACTCTGAGAGAGACGTCGATAAGGCGGTCGGGATAGTGAGATGTAGAAACGGCTTCTCGAAATGGACGCTCGTTAATAGTGGGAGAGAAATAGATCGCCAGGAGAGCCCACGAAGCGCGGGTCGCACCCTCGCGCAAGATCGCCGGTTGTTTCACATGTGCCGCGTGGTGGTGCAACACGAAACTCACCGGAGAGAGAGAGAGAGAGGGAGAATCAGGGGGGGGAGGGGGGCGTGGAAAAGCGAAAACACGAGGAAAAGCACAGTGTACTGACAGTGGGCGGATGAGACACGTCGTGCCTTTGGTCGCTGTCGAGCGACCAGATTTTCCTCAGCCTGCGACCTCGAGAAATCGGCGGCTCTTCTAAAGTAAGCCGAGGCAGCAGAAGAAAAAACACCAGACACATGGCGAAAATTCGTGATGCCGTCACCGGAAGCTGAAATTCCGGAAAGTTACTGCGGACACGTGTGTGTCGTTCGCAGATCGCCGGTGCCTCAGCTCCCGTGCCATGTTTTTCGTCAGATGTCTAGTAGACAGATGGAAGGTTGCAATATTTCTTTTCGATGAGTCTCGCAATGCATCTCGTATCTGACAGGAAAATATATTTCTCGAGAATGACTGAGAAACGAATTCTCCCGTTGGACATGCGTTGCGAAACTCATCGTTAAAGAAAGGGTTGCAACCGTTAATCCGCCGACTGTCCCGTTAAAGATGTTGAAAGTAGTCGGTTCGTAAATTAATTTTCTCAGGAATTTTTCGAATTTTATCAGCATATTAATCAAAACGTTATCTACGCGCATGCAAAATTAGAAAAAAGATTGACCATACCGAAGCTGAGATAATTGAAATCAAGTTAGTTCTGTTTACATATATCACGTACGAAAACGACTCCCGATATCACGTTTTTAATTTTAGCGATCAAATTAGCGTTCTCTCAACCTGATTTTAACCTGGAAATAATCACCTTATCTTTTTTACGTAAACCTGGAGTTTTGTACCCCAATGATTTTTAACAAACTTATATTGTGAATAAGACGAGTCACAAACAGTTTTTGTTGCACAGATCTCTAAAATGAAAGGTAGGTATGGGTTCCCGATTAGTAAGAAAAAATCTATTGTAAATTTCGTTTTCTAACCGCTGGAGTCTGAAATGATCCCAGACGACTATTCCCGAGTTAATGAAAAACGAGAAGACGAACAAAAGAGACTTGTCGAAATATTGTATAAAAAAATTACAAGCTACCTAGTTTTCCAGTAATTGATACGTAAGTGCACAATTTCTGATAACGGTTGAAATATATGACAGCTAATCTGTAAAGGTTTGGCAATATTGTACGCGTTATACTTTCTTTTGTGTTTCCGATGTGCTTCTCAATATCTTTTTAAAGAAAAAATGAATAAATAATTATAAAAATCTATAATTGGTATATAAAAGTGTGAGAAGTCTAGAGAAAAATACGAAATGTGTGCTACCGTGGAAGAGGGAAGGGGGGGGGGGGTACATATATTCACAGACACATACCTAACACGGGCACTCTCAAACCAAAATATTACATGTCAAAGCGCGGAAAACGCTCGTTTCTTTTTGAGTTTGTAAACATCGTGTAAGTTTGACTGATATTCTTTATATGCTACAGCGTCAAACTTACGTATCATATAAATTATATTTATAAACATTTAACGCACAGATTTTTTGAGCATTAACCATTACCCATCTAACAGTATTCGTCACGGACCAATTACTTTAAGGAGAGCCAATAGCAAGGAAAAGACAATCGACCGTTTAACCGGATTGCAATTCAGCGTGTGACGACGAAGATGAAGAATTATCATTGCCTTGTCGCGCGCAATCTCCAATGGACTTTGCCCTCTTCTTCAACAAACTCCTGTCGCGATACACTTATTCCCCGAAGCGAGACACAACTGCGACAACTCGTCAACTATCATTCTCGCGCGATAGTCTTCGGGTATCCGCGTTTATCTCGAAGCGTGCTCGTAGAAGAAAACGGAGGAGAAGAAGAACAACGAGAGGGAGGAAGCGAGAGAGGGACACACATCTTCCCCCCCCTCCCCCGATACACCCACGTGCTTCCCTTCGTATTGCAGGAACGAGATGAAAGATTCGAAAGGGCCGAGGGTGGGAGTCAGGGACGGCTGGTGCTAGTTGAGTTGTCGAGCTGACACGCGTTCTCTCTCCTTGTTCGACCGTCGTTCCCGCGGGCTGCTCTCTCTTCGACCTTCCTTAGAGCCTCATGTTCCCTCTCTCCTTACGATCCTTCCCACCATAACCGATCGAGAACCGCCTCTCTTCCTCTCCCGCATCGTCCCTCTACTACCACTGTTCTCAGCGCGGAGCCTTCTCTTTCTCTTTTTTTCTCTCTCTCTCTCTCTCTTATCCCGATCCACACCGGAGGCGTTCATGCCGTCTTCCTTGATCTCACGTCGAATTTTCCTCCCCGCGTCTTCCTCTCCTCGGCGTGCCTATCTCTGTCGCACGCCCACCCGAGGGAGCAGACAACCGCAGCAGCCGCCCGACCTCTCTCCACCACGATCGTACTCTCTCCTGATGGTCGTGCCGGCGACGATGGTGGTGGTAGCGGCGATGGGGGTGGCGGAGGCGGAGGTGCCGGTGGTGGTGGATGGTGGTGGTGGTGGTGGTGGTGACGGTGGTGATGGTGGTGGTGGAGTCAGTACCGCCATACCCGTCAAAGCACAAACACCGTCACCGGGGTCCGGATACACGAGAGCCTCGTGCCTTTCCGGATCATCCAACCTCTTTTCCTCTTACTCTCTCTCTCTCTCTCTCTCTTTCTCACCTTCTATCTTTCTCTTTTGTCAACCCTCGTGCCCTCAGAAGAGATACGCGGCACGTATTGCGGGTCGGAGACCCACCACGGGACACCTGGAGTGCAATCCGATGCCGTTCCGAATTCCCCGGGGACAAGTGTCGCAAGCGTGTTAACTCGCCGAAGTCCGGCGGCTAGTGATCCTGAATTAACCGCGCCGCGGTGCCGAAGGGCCGCAGGTTCGCGTAGGACGGAGGTCAGGAATGCGATCGCGAGGACATTGGACGTGCCGTCAGCAGCAATCCGATTCGTTCGTCGACGGGGCGCGCCGCGGTCTCGGCTCGCGTGGACGGTGGACGTCGTGGCGAATTAATCGCGAGGATGGTGATCGCCCGGCCGAGCGGCCTTATCCGGTAGATCTGACGGGACGAGGGCACCACGACGACGGGGTCGTTCGCGCGGCGATAACACGCGTGATCGTGAGTTCGCGGCGCCGCCGGGATATTATCAGTGACCAATCGGCCCGCGTGGATTAACAGTGAATCACCGGCGGTCAGTGAAAGGAGCTCTTTCTCTCTCTCTCTTGTGCGGGTAGCGAATTGTCGTTCAGGTTCTCCGGATCCGACGGGCAACCGAAGACCGAGTGCGAAAGAGACGTTGAAGAAGCGGTCGAGGGAAACGCGCGGAAAACTCTCGATAAGACGCGATAAGAGACCGCCACCCGGGGCTGATCTCACCAGCGAGAAAACATTCCTGTACCACGCTAGAGAGCTCACCGTTCGGGAGCTCACAGAATTGCGTTCTCGCAGAAGCGCCAACGAGCCCACCGACGGCAGGCCACGCCGGTCTCCGCGTTCCGACGACGATGTAGATGTGGAGGGATCGGACGGTGCGCCGCACGAGCCAAGGTCGATCCACCTCGACAAGCTTAGCCGAGAACAAGCGACGAGCGGTCACATCTCGAGCGTCGAGCCGTCGTCTCTCGAGGACAAGAAGCGGACGAGCACGGATTATGTCTGCGGTTATCATCGGCCGTCGGTCTCATCGTCGGTGCCGCGGTGCAGCCCGCACGATCGAGCTACCTTGATCCTGGAGCAACCGGGCGACAGCTTCCTGGCGCAACACCTGGCCTTGGCAGCAGCAGCGACGGCGGCCGGTAAGATGCCGGAGAAGGAGGTCGCTTATCACCAGGAGGCGTTCTCCTTGTTGCCGCCACCACCACCGCCGCACCATCCGCACTCGGCCTTCTACGCCGCCTTCCATCCGCACCCCCATGCACCACCACCGCCGACCTTCCACCCGCACCACAGACCACCGCCGCCGCCGCATCCGACGCACTCGGTGGCCGCCGCGGCGGCAGCCTGGGAGCACCACGCCGCGGCCGCCGCGGCTTTCCACGCGCCGCCACCTCACCCGTGAGTTTTTACATTTCTCATTCGCTCGGAATGCCTTGAGCAGCCGTGAAGTCGAAAGTCGCGATGTATATCGAGGCCGCTCTACCGAGTTTTTGCTCTCAAGAGAGAGGATTTTTGCACGAGCTGTTGGAAGGAGGATAGTCTTTAAAGTATATCGAAACTCCGTTCCCATCGCGGCAATCGACCTTTGGGTTACGGAAAAGGCGGCCTTGTCGGCGCAACTGGGCTTTCCGTTGCTCGGAGATCAGACGAGAAACCGGGAGAGCTTCGGTAGGATGTTTCCACCCAGTCATTCACCCTCAATTGTCTCAGCCAAGCTTGGACGCAGTCCACACGCTCTTAGTGTTCGTGCAAGATTCATTTTGCAATCAATTTAGGTATCTCTCAGCAGTGAAATTTCCATCGATAAAAAGTGGACCGATAATGCCATGTTGGCACACACCGGCCCACAAATCGGATTTTTTCAGGACACCGCGTACGAAAGTTATTTGTCCTGAAGTGTTTTGATCGCTCCGATATCTGGAATTATAACGGCCCCGCTTAATTCCATAAATGTGCGGTTTCATTCGCAAGAAACTACATAATCAAATTATTTCTCCTCTTACATCGAGCCGTCATTTCCTCGCATAACTCAATTTTCAGCGTTCTCAGTTGTGACAGAGATATCATTTCTCTCTTGTCAACGAGTTTTTATTTCTTGTCGCCGAGTTTTCGTCTAATTTCTATTTAGACACAGAATTATTAGTCATAGAAAATGAGTTTTGTACAGAAGAAAATTCCGTTAGTATGGTTGAGTTTTTCGTTGCTTGGATGTTGGACAACAGTTTGTTTTTCATTTCTTCCTCTTATTTACCTCTTTTCTCGTTTTTTCGTTTCTCGAAATCGAGTTTTCATTTCTTGTCACCCGGTTTCATCTGGTCCCCCCCTGCTCAGCTGCAGCAGCTGAGACTCTTCTTCCGTATACGCGGTCGTACTACTGTAATTGTTCGTAATTGTGTTTACGCACATCGAGGAAAAATATTGATGCAGATACGCGATCGCGGTATATACGTATATGTACACATACACGGAATGGCCGGACAATTCGCACCTAATATTTTTACATGATATTAAACAAATCAAGATATTGCGCCTATACACGTACACACGGAAACACGGTTGTTTACATCGTATGGATGTATAGACGTCTACATTGAGAGAAATGACAGTTATTTTCGGCTCCCACCATAACCTGTTTATAGTTTTAATCACAAAAATAGTAGCAACAGCGTGTATAATAAGGTTATTATTACTAACACTGTAACAACACTTACTAGAAAGTTGGTTTTCCTGACTATAATTCTTTCATTACGATGATAGTTACAAATATCAAATATTTTCTCTCAGTGTACATATGTGTATATACATACATGTAACGAAGTTTATACATGTATGTTCTCTCTGTTTCAAGGGAGAAGGAAAGAGAGAGACCCGACGCGCACGGTGGAGATTGAGGATTAGAATTCCGCGTCTGATTTGACGTCATTTTTGCGCCAAGTGACAGGCCGTAATAATAACTCGCGGAATTTTCGATCAAACTTCGTTAATAATTAGCTCACTGCCGGGGCACGCGACGATCTCGACCGGCGACTCTACGCAAGCGGAAAGACATTAATTTATGCGTGCTTACCTACAATTTGCACGTACTGAAATATGAAATACAAGCGACACGGATCGGCTCAATTGTTGTTTGCGCAACAACGTGATGGAGACTAATAAAAGGCGCGTGATCAACTGGCCGCGATTTTATTTGTATCTGTATGCACGATGATTAACGATAATCACAACGCGGCGAACAATCGCGACGCTGAGCGCGGGAGGTGAGAAGCGTCAACGAGACGCCTCGAGTCGGCAAAGCGATCGGAAAAGATCGGTTGAATTATCGTGACATAACGAGCGTTTCCATCGAGAGAAACGGAATTTCTCGCTCTAAGAATCAAATTTGTCTCGTGCACGAGAAGAACAATTCCGTTGGTGTAACTGAATTTTCTGTTGCCCGGAAATCGGACGAAAATTCGAAGAAAATTGTAGGAACCGAAAGATTCCTGCAGGACTTTTCTATGCGAATATTTGATCGACCAACTCACACGTAATATCTTTATTCGTTTAATATATCGCGTAAAAATACTAAATGCGAGTTGTCCGGCCGTTCCCACATTCGCTTGTGTCTCACTATGCGGAAAAACACTAGCTTTTTCTGAAAGCGGAAAAATATATTTCCAGAATAAATTACCTAAGGGGGGGGGGGGCGCTATTCGATATACGAACCGTAAAAGACCCACCGCGTTTTTCGAACTTTGTCGGAGGATAGATTTCGACATTCTTTTTTTTTTTTTAAGATAACTTTACTGTGTGTGATAGCATTCGGTATTTTTTGCTCATTTGTATTCCGAAGGGCGCAACATTATTACAGCATTTCCAAGACTCGCTGAAGCGAGTAAAGTCCTCTCGTTTTTTGTGACATCTACAAACGACCGGCCAACAGGATTCTAGAGAGCGTCGTTTCTACGAGCTTGTAATTCCTCTTTTGAATGCCGTTGACCGTCTTAAGATGTCTCCGAAAAGGAAAGACAGTCACCCCGCGGTCGGACCTTGGAAGTGTCGCCGACACTTTCGGAACCTTTGAGCCGAACTTTTCGCAGGAAGTTGCAAACGTTTAAAAAACAATGCTGAGGGAATTCGTAAAATATTTCCTACCGGGCTCAGCCGGCTACGTCTCACAAATGTTCCCTCCTCCGGCATTCCCTTATTGTTCAATGTTCCGACGGAACGGCAGCCAATTCCTACGGCGCAACAGGTACAAACTACGTGCGGGGGGACTTCTTTTGTTCGAGTCGCGCGCGCCAGATCCGCATGTATCGAACGGGCGAAAGAAGTGCGCGCGCGCGGCGGAGAATCGCGTTACAGCACAGAACGGACGTTTAACGTCTTAATCGAGTTAATTAAGGTCCCTTCGCACGTTTTCACGTTCCACGAACACGTCACGCGATTGCACGCAACGAGATTACCTCGGCATGCCGGGGCTTGCGACCCGTACGTGGCTCCCGTACGTCGAAGCGGAGCGGCGAACGACGCAATAATTAAACGCTTCGACGCGGTCCGAACAAAGCTGCGATTTTCTCCCTTTCAGCGCTTCGTTTTCACCGTGGAATCGCGTCCGATTGATCGCGGAGAGAAAGAGGAAACACTGGCGTCTCGGTTATCCCCTATAAGGGTGCCTTTCTCGAAGCTTCGTGACTTTTAGATCACGGAATTTATTGAGAATGAAATTAGAAATCGCAAATTCTGCGTTCCGAGGCCGCAATTTTGCTGTACAATCCCGGCGTATAACACCGACGCGCTTCTTATATCGCTTGAAACTATCGGGAAATCATATTAGATGAATAATCTCTGACCGATGATTTTTATTCATTTAATATGATTTAAGAAATGTTTCTCAGTTCCAAGGGAATATTTATTTGAAGAAAAAACGTAACGCATTTAAAACAAAAAGGCAAATGTTAAACATTTTTTTAAGTATTTACTTCGATGAAAAGTAAAAAGAAGAGTCTTTTCACTTAACTTAAAAAAAAACGTCTCGAGTGGAATAAATTTATTATTTACCTCGAAAAAATGTTTTTAATGTCAGATAAATTCTTCATCAAAATATTAAATATCAATAAATAATTTGTCAGATGAAAAATTGTATAATCTTGTATGAAGATAAAACTCGCTCTTACGAAGAAATTCTATATAATCCCACTAAAAATGTCATATTCTTGTTATTCAAGAATAATTTTCATGAATTGAGAGAAAAATATTGGATAGAAAGAACGATATCTTCAAATTAAGAATTCAGTTGGAAAATATCGTTCTTCCTATTCCCTCAATATTTTTCCTCTGAATACATAAAAATTATTTTTGCATAACAAGAATACGATATTTTTAGTGGAACAGTATAGAATTTTTTATGTAAGCAAATTTTATCTTCGTACAAGATTAAACGTTCTTTATTTATGTACGAGAATATGAGTCTTGATTTACCACTAATTTTTTCGTATACATTAAAAGAATATATGCCAAAATTTGGTTTAACGTCCGAGCCCTCCTCGAGATCGGTTATGAAACGTAATCGAAACACCGCGTAATCCGCGCCGTGGAGCCACCGAACCGGCGGTTAATTAATAATGCACGAGTGAAGTGACAATTATGCAAAAAGTCGGCCCGCGCGCCAATGCCGCGCCGGACGACATGAATATTTTTAGCGGCTGGGAAAAAGGACGAGGCGCATTAAGAGCGTTGTAAAACTCGGCGCTGATTCTTCCAAGGCATTAAATCAGCCGGCAAAACGTAGCAGGTGTTCCGGGACGAGCAATCACCGGAGCTCCAGTATGTCGGTCCAATTAAGCATTTAATTGCAACAGTTGCCACCCTCTCGATCATCCGCAATATCGTATCAAGAAAAGGGCGCACCGGCCGACCGAGAGCGGCCAATAAATCCTCCGTCGGTCGACAATTTTATCGGGAGACGTGAAATTGCGCGGTCGCGCGTAGAATATCGATCTGTATAATTACAGCGATTATATTACACGCGGCCCGCGAGAATCCGCTGAATTTGCCCGCATGTAATAACGCGGAATTAAGAGGATACCGGCACGGGGAAGACACATCGCCAACGCGCGACATCCTCATAGGGGTGGCAGACGTCCTCGCGATTAGAGTCTTACATGTACTAAAGTAGAAATATATCTAGTTGATCTGAGTGAAAAGTTAGCACACGGTAAAAAAATTTTTGTTTAAAACGGTCCGTTGAAATTTAATGTTACTTTATGGGGAATAAGTTAAAAAATATACAAGTATGTGTTACAAAGTAGATATAATGTTAAATTAACGCTGTGTTGGCAATCGTGTGTTGACATTCCTCATGTTAAAATAACATGAAATTTTTGCGGACCGTTTGTAACACCAAATTTTTTACCGTGTACATTGAGAGAGAAAAATAACCGGAAAAAAATATTCGATGTATACATTTATTTATACGGATATCGAAGGAAATAAATATTAAATAATCCCAAAGTAAAACTTTCTTTAAGTTTCGACACGAAGAGAACGGCGGCACGTATGAACGTAAATATTTCTAGCGTCAAGATAGGAAAATATTTTGCACGGTGTTATATTTGGAAATTCTCCCGGTCGGTCTTTCAAGTTCAACGGAACTTGCGTTAGTATGGAATCAAAATTTTGACTCGGGGGCGCACAGCGAGGAATCTCGCTCATAGAACGATGTAATAAAATACCACTACGACCATCACTTGCCTCGTTGCACGACGCATAAAACGGCTCTCGTAAAGTGGCGAGATGAATATTTCGGCGCGGAACGAGGGAGGATCCTTCGCGGATCGGCGGATTGTTTTACTTCGCGGCGGAGTCTATAAGCTCTCGGCGGTGCCGGTAATAATGCCATTGACCCGGAAGACGTCCGCCTGGCTCGTCGTCTCGCGATTTGTGAATACGAGCATCCGTCGAGGATGGACGACGAAGTTTACGGAAATATCGCGCGTATCGCTCACTTCGCCGGGATGGGACTAAGCTCCACTCTGTGTGTGCGTCCCGCTCGTTGACGGCCAACCGATACTATTTCTCATCAAATCATTTTGATAGCGCTCGAGAGACGTCGCGTAATTGTACCGATAAATAATAGCATTATCTTTCCCGAAAATATTCGTAAGAGCCCGTTACATGTTTTATTGGTTTCCGCGCATAAATATTCTTAATTCTTGCAGTCCCACTTCTCTCCTGAGGAATTTCAAATATGTTATCTGATGTAGAAAAGTGAATTGAACACTGCTAGCGTATAGTAAATTTATAGCGAGCAAATTTTTTAGTATAAAAAAAAGTATGAAATATCTTATAAAATATTCACTTTTCATCACCTTAACACTTTTGTACGTAGAATGACAGGTGGGATCGTAAGCAAGCATAAAAAAATATTTTTTTTTAATTCATTGCACTCCGCAAACGCATCAATGCATGAATGTGCAATGATTAACATTATTAATCGATTTCTCCCATGTTATTGTGCAGGAAAGTGTAAGGTGATGTTATCGAAAAATGACTACTCTATGAGACATTTCATATTTCGTACTGGAAAATATCAGAATCAAAAATCAAATATCTCGAAAAGTCTCCACTTACCTATGACCTTATCCTAATACTTTCATACCCTGAATGAGCAAAGGAATCAATAAAAGAAACCATATGATTCCATTAGAAAAAATATGAAGTTGACTTTGAAATAACCTTGAATCGTTGACTGTACAACGAAGTTACGGTCACCAACCTATGTCCCCCTCCAAACCCTACAACTTTTGTCTGAACATATTTTAGATTCGACCTGTTTTACGAAGATAAAAAAGTGACGATAGATTAAAATGGGACACCCTATATACATACATATAAAAGAAGGACAATAAACTGAGTGGTTGCTTTTCTTATCAGTAGAACGACATTTTTCCGTAACACACCGTGGCAACATTTGCAAGCCCAGGGGGATCGATTCCATCGTTATCGCGCGTGCGGATCGTTCGCGGTCGTTCCGCGTGCGATACGGTCGGTGAAAACTTCTGTGGTAGCCGTTAGGACAGGACAGGAGAGAGAATAGAGGAACGACGGCGGTTGTAAAATTCACCGTACGCGCCGGGCGCCGTATCTCCTCGCTGGCTTCTCCTCTCGCGCTGTCTTGAACGGATATTTTCGTCTCTTTACGAGGACGCGAGACACACCGTGTATTTTTGCCTTCGGCGCCCCGTCACGGTGAACGATATCGTCGGGGGGTATCGTGGCGTTTTCCCCACGTTGATGACGATCCGCGTCCGACGACACGACGATAAATACACGTTTGAGACGCGATGAAAATTCGCGAGAGAGGAACGGTGGGAAAGCGAGGTCCGGTTCGATGATCATCCGGAGGACGACGCTCGTCCAAAATTGGACCGGTCGGAGGAGGAAGCGCCGTTCCGAATCTCGAGCGTCGGAGCTTTCCGNGGGGGGGGGGGGGATTTTTATATCGCGCAACCGAAACGCATCGGCCCCACGCACCGCTCGTGGGAGGGAAATCGGTCCCGCTGTGAAACGGGACACAAACAATGCGACAGGATCGCCTCTCGCTGTCCCGTTTATGAATCTCTTCATTGCGTGGGCCGTCGCTCGCGCGCGCGACAACAGCGGAGGGTTGGGAACAGGAGGACGACGAGGATGCGGGCTGTCGTCTCGCCTCGCGTGGAAACAAACGAGATGCATGGGCTACCAGACATATGCTGGTGGTAGGTATTCATGCGGAGACCCTCCTCGCTCGCGCGCATCGAGAGGGACGTCCACGACCGTCCTCGGGGATCTCGAGATGCGAGCGAGCGCGTGTAAAATGTTGCGAGTGCGCCTTTACTCGCGCGCTTTATCGCCGCGAATTCTCCGCGGCCGCGACGCTCCCTTTAATTTGCCGTCGGGAGGGGCAGAGAGAGAGTCGACACGCTCGCGAATCCTCGAACTTCATTTTATCGAAACGCAGCCGTGAAGTGTGAATACATTCTCACGGGCTCGCGTTATTTAATTCGCTCGCCGCGACCCGCCGTTCTCTCTCTCTCTCTCTCGATCGGCGAACCGATCGTTTCGCGCGCGGCTTATAAGGCGCGGCCGATCCGCGAGCGCGCTTTCGGCTTATCGAAATACGTTCGTCGAGGCGCGCGATGTGCACGCATCTCGTTCCGCTTGTCGCGCGACGTTACTTTTGCATACCCGCTCGTGCAGATTTCACCGCGGGGAGGGCGGGGACGTGAGACGCGCGCGGTAATTCGTGCGCGGCCGTGTCGCGGAGTATACGGAATTTTTCCCCGCTCTCAGCCCTGGGAAATATCGTCAACGACCTTGCCCGGAGCTGGAACGACGTTGTCCGATGGATCATTGGTGTCCGAATGCCGTCGGACACGGCCGGGTGGAGAACGGAGTCGGGAATGTCGACGCCGTCGGCAATCCGAGAGCGAGGGAAAATCAAGGCGATGCGCGGCACTACGTTTCTTCCCGAGAAAGTCGGTTCCCATAAAAAAAAAAGAAAAAAGAAGGAGAGCAGAATCACAATTTCTTCAAGAAAGAATTCAGAACGTTGGAATTTCTGTTCAGTTGATCTTTTTGTACCGATCGGGAAATAACCTGGTCGGTGTTTTTTTAATATTTCTCGGAGCGAAATCTCTTTCGAAAAGTGACAGTCGAGTCACTCGGATTCGAGCGATTCTTCTCTCTCTCTCACTCTCTCTCGCAGAGTGAATTGCCCGCTTTGAATCGTCGAGCGAACATTTTCACTCCGGATTCACTGAAGGGTGAATCTGATCGCATTCCGCGATTCCACGGGCATGAATTCACTCGGATCTATCGGGACACTCGGCTGGTACGATGTCTGAATCCACCTTGAGTGAAACATTCACCTCGCGAGTGGCCAGTACCGGCGGTATCGCTTCGAGTACCGAAAACACCGCCGCTTTTCATCCGTATCCGAGTGAGATTCCTCTCTCCGATTCGGAGAATCGGATAATTCATCGAGGGAAATTATCGGCCATCGTCCGCCACACCCCTTCCCGAGTAGACGCGATTCGGCGGTTGCCGTATCGCGCACGCAATTGCGCGGCGGCCGCCGGCTGCGTCGCGCGGACGCGCGTAAAAACGGGGCCCGATTTGTCAGCGAGCTGGCATCGCGATGCCGGCACACGGTAGGAGAGCTCGTCGAAGGAAGACATTCCCTCGGCAGCTTCGGCTCGCCCCCTTCGTCTTCCTTCGTCTTCCTCCTCTTTCGCGCGAGAGAGCCGTCGCGATACGTACCGCACGCGCGATTTATCATTGGCGCGCCGTCCATTGATAAATTCCACGCATTCATAACGTCGCGGCTCGCGTCATTGTGTGCCAGAGGCCCCCTCCCCTCTCTCGTCTCCGCCGCGGGGAGAGACACACGATACCCGGCTACGATACGATATGTCGCGATAGCGACACACCGTGCGTGCTCGCGCACACACCCCTACGAGCTTTCTCTCTCTCTCTCTCTCTCTCTTTTGCAGGTCGCTTCGTTTCGCGAATGCGACCTGCGAGACGGCGGCGCGAACACGCGCGCGCGAAGCAGGTAATGTGAGACGACGTGATCTTGAGGGGGAGGGGAGGGGAGGAATACATCGTCTCGATCTAAACCGTTTTGCGGAAATTGATCGTTACGTGGATTTAATAGGATGAGTGCCGTGTGAAATTTACGCGCGAGTCTCGTCACGGGCATATCCAGTATTTCAGTCGGGGGAACATATTTCTTTTTATACAAAACTTATTAATATAGGGGAGACCGGGAGCAAAAGTAACGCGGAGTGAATGTGACGAATGCGGTTACTACTGGAAACCTATTATTCCTTGACGAATCTTTCCCCCTGCTATATAACGTCCTTTGAACGCTCCTCCTGCCTCAGTAGCGCTCGATGCTCAGTGATGAGAGGTTGTTTGTTGCGTCGACGTCATGAAAACACGAGCAAAGTATTTTGTATTTCCTTGGTTTCTCAATATTTCATTAGAAATTTACTCCTTTATTTATTGTTAGAGATCGATCACTGTTCCTTCGGACAGTTTGATATATAGAAATAATATTTAGAGGTTTATTTTTTTTTATAAAAATGTATACGACGAGTCCCACCTAAACTCCCGCTACTGTGTTAATGGCATTTTGTTTCCCATTCGATATTCTTCCGTTGGGTTTTACGAGATGTTCCTCGCGAACTTTTGCGAGGGATTCAGGGCCGATACTTTTGTAGTTGGGAATGATTTTATTCAGTTGGCGGATCGTGCGATTGGATCGATCGAGTTTTTGGATGGCAGGAAGTCATCGAAAAGAAGGAAAAATTCAAGCTGTGTTTTGTTATGAGAGTATTTGAGTTGTTATGCAGAGTATTTGAGTTTTTTCGTAAAGATCTGCGCGAACTTATCGACGGTGCCTGATAAATACTTAATAAAGTAATTTCTAATCGGGGGGGAAAGTAAAACTCATCAACACAAATCATTTAGAGATCCTGCGGGAACTAACCACGATATCGATGGCGCGCAGTCAAAATAATAATAATAATTGTCGATGTCGCTCCCGATAAGGAGATTAAGAACTTAAAATGGATAAGTGAATAAATAATTAATAAATAATTAAAAATAAAAACTAAATACACATAAAGCGTTATAAGAGATCGCATGTATTAAAGGTACACAGATGTTTCGGACCTTCATCTTATTCGTGGCATTCGAAAGAAAGAGAGAGAGAGAGAGAGAGAAATATTATTTGATAATAAATTACAATTATTGCGACACATAGTATCTTAATATAAGGCGAGCGACATCGGAGGGGTTTTTCGAAGGATCCCCGACGCAGCGACATTTCTCGCCACCCGTGAGAAAGCAGCTCCTAAGCGGCTCCGTGACTCGCCCGACGGCCAATCGCTTTAATGAGACAATTAGCCGATGGTACTGGCTGATAAGACAAGTTTGTTTTGTCTGCTTCGGCGAGTCGGCGGTACCCTCGCGCCGAGATTGCAGCGCGCCGAAAGCTTCTCGCGTAACTTGTTTCGTTCAAATAAATATTCATTATCGCCGATACGTTTTCGTTCGCCAGGGCGTATCGATGAGACGGAGGAAAGTTCGCGGAACGCGTGAGAGATAATCGTCATCGGCGCGCCGCTATCGGCCTTTATTTCACCGTCGTGGCGCGCCGCGCGATATCGCTGAGACCGAGGAATGAAAAATACGAGACGAACGTGAAAAAGAAGACGAATCGCTCGCCGCGTGTGTTTTAAATAATAATGACACGCCGATCTCCGGCGATACGCCGTTGTTGAATATTGATCTAATCCTGTAAATCGCCGCTCGAGTGCTTCCGCTCGCGCGGCACGAGTGGGAGAGGGTATTTTCGGAGCGCGCGCGTAGAAAAGCTCTCTCTCTCGCCTTTCGATCCCACGGTGCTTGCTCTCGAGTGTTAAGAAAACGATGATCCGCGCGCCCGCGCTGAGATAATAACAACAAAGCGCTCTCCTTTCCTCCGATACCTCCGTACCGAAAAGTCATCGGATTCCTCCTCCTCCTCCTCGCAAGGTGGCAGCGATAAGAAATGTAACGCGACGAGGGAAGTGAAGGTGGCTCTCACAAAAAGGAGGAGGAGGGGGAGCGTCGAGCGGACGGCAGCACCTTCTGCAGCGGGATTGTATGGTGGAAGAGGAAGAGAGGGGGAGGACGATAGGAGGGTGAAGAGAGACGGGAGGAGGCGCGAGGTGTGCCGCTGGTGGGTGCATAAACAACGTTGTAAGTCGACGAAGCACGCGTGGCTCGCATAAAATCTCATAATGCCCTTGTCCAAACAAACGCACGGTGGCGGTGTTATGGCGTTTGAGAATTTACCACTCTGGAATCTCCGTCGAGAGAATGAGAGAGAGAGAGGGTTGGAGAAAGAGAGAGAATCAGCCGAGAGTACTCTCCTCCGGATTGCGCGTAGGAGCGCAGCCTCTCTGGAATATCCGGCCGTTTAAACTGCAACCGCGAGGTGAACCGCTCCCTCCGATATCGCGTCGGTTCACAGCGCCCCTCTCTCTATTTCGTCCGCTCGCTCACGTGTGAGTGCTTAATCCGATTGTCGAGGTCGCGCGTTCCCTCCCTCTCGCTCTTTGGGAGAAAACGCGGAATTATTAACCGCACCGAGCGGCGGATTAACGGATACGCTTGCTACCTTTTCGTGGGACGCGCGTCGGGATTAACCGAACTCGAGAGCGACACCACCCGCTGGGTTCGGTGGAGGCGCACGGGGATCTACCTTGTTGTGCCAATTTCTCCCGATAACACGTGGTTCCGCCGTTGAAGTTTCTCGAAAGCGAGACCCCGGTTGATCGGTCGAAACATTCGCCCGTATTCCGGAGTTCGAACTCATTTCCAAGTCCGAGCGAAAATACCGCGATTTTCCCCAGACTTTCACCAGTTTCGAATAAAACTCCACTCCAATTTAGAGAGCACGATCAGTCGCAAGGACGAGGCGCGGAGGATCCTTCGGACGCTTCGGATGCGGGCATTCCGCTCTTCGGACTCTGGCCGCGTGTTCTTGCGCCCCGTGAACGACAGGAACAATTAACATCCCCGCGGGAGCCGAGAACTGAAGCCCGGCGGGGAAAAGAGTCGAGCGCAAGTACGAGGAGAACGAAGGGATGAATGACACGCCAATGAGTGGACGCGCGCGCGCGCGGTTGTCGAAGCGTGAAGCGAAAATCGCGGAGACAGCCGGGTGGAAAAGCGAGAGAGGGAAGAATCTTCTTAGAAACGGCGTAAAGATAACCACTCTATTCCGCGAGGCGAGCACCAACCGACGACCGACTTGTAATTCTGCTCGCCCCCGGACTGGACGCCGTTGACTCCTGTCCACTGTCAAGTTAACGACGCGTAATGACAGCCGGCAGAGGCGGTGGACACGGTTTTCCAGTTAGATTTTTTCACCGTGTTGCCGCCGCGCGGGCCCCGGAATTCGCACTGCGGAAACCATAAAGTCCACTCTCTCCCCACCCCCTTCTCCTCTCCGAGGCGGACTTTAATACCAAGTGCCGACGGGCGCGAAAACGTCGTTCGTTTCGATTTTATCATCGATTCCACCGAGCCCACTGTCCGTAGTCCGCGGGAATCGTTAAGATCGGCTTTCCGTAAGTGGAATCGCACGCGCGGCACGACGCGCTATCGCAATGACGACGCCGGTGCATATATATCTATATATATACATATTTATATATATATATATGCTATGTTGTCCCTTTTCTTTTCCTCCTTCAGCGAGCGCACGGCGCCTACGTCGAAACCATAAACCTGGCTAAAGTCAAGTAGCCAGGCAATTTCGTCGCGAAAATCGGTGTCCACATGGAACGGCGATATTCCCGGGCGATAAAGTTTCGAGTTATCGTCCAACTATGTGTGTGTGTGTGTGTGTGTGTGTGTATGTGTGTGTGCAGGCGCGTTTATTCGCCGGACGGAAAAATGGCACGAGCGAACATCTCGCCTCCCGTTTTATTGGAGTTTCGATTTTCCACGCGGCCTGGTGCCGCCGGTGTGCTAACGTCGCGAACGATAACGTTACGTCGCACGACGGTATTATTAATATACAAACGTTCTCTCTTTCTCCTCTCTTGTCTCTCCTACGGATAAAATGATTTACTGCAATTTAAAAGAAGAAAAATGTCGAAGAGGGCCAAAACTGACGTACTATTTCGTTCCTTGGCTTTCAAGCCTTGTTTTGAAAGGGTAAAATTAAAATTTATACTCTACCGAAATATATAATTTCCTTGTGAAAATTATTATATATTTGTCTGCAAATAACTATTTCTTTTTTTTTTATATTTGATGATTGGCGCTTCTAGAAACTGGATTCTACAGCTGATATGTCCAGGATATTATTTATAGGATATTACAAGTAAAAGCACTGAAATTACATAATTTTATATATTTATTATATATATCCCCTTCACATGGCGTCTCTTTAATCTTACGTGTTTTTTAAAACTAAAAATTTCACGATATACTTCACTTCTTTACTATATGTGGTAAAAGAACTATTGACTTTTTTTCTTCCCGACTATCTTAAACAAACAAACAAGGGAGCTAGTCACCGGTAATTCCAACCGCATTCTATGAAATGTCATTTCACAGCAATGTTCAGGTATGTCGGCTGAAAGGCTAAAGTAAATTCAGATATGTCGGTTTGTAGAACAACCGTAACTTTTCTTGCGTGATTCAGTGACAGACGATAGAGATTGGCACAAGATCTAAAATGCGCTAAAATAGAACACCGAAATTTTCGAACGTTTCCAATTTACACATTATTCACCGCGAAAACGAGGAGTAACGAGTGACCGGTCATTTTTTCCCCGTTAATGATAATACGCGGCATTTCAGAAAAGCTGATCCGGTTTTTCCTTCGTTTCGTGATGCTCGAGAATTCTCTTAGCTACGTGAGTTTTTCCGTCCGAGTTCCATTCCGTGTTTTGCTGCCTGCCACCGCGCTAATTGAACCATTAACTCCGACCCTTTAATCTTTCGGTTCTTCCTCCGACGTTCGACTTCCTCCGTTCTCGGAACGAGAGAAGGAGAGAGAGAGAGAGAGAGAGGGGGAGGCTTCGAAAGATCCAAATCGAATCTTCACGTTGGGGAACACGGGGAACGGAGCGCTTCCCCGACGTTGCTTCATATCAATGTATAACCAAACCAATAATTTAGCGCTCAAATGTTTTTCTTGTTCCCATATTCTCTCTCTCTCTCTCTCTCTCTCTCCCCCTTCTCTTTTCGTTCCTCGCATTTCTCGAACGATACGAACCGCACGTTTCATATGTGCATATCATTTCGATGATTAATCGTTCCGTTTCTAAAACATCGCGAGGGCCCGAGGGATAATTCCTCGATATTTATTTTCCGTAATAAAGATGGCGCGCTCGCGAGTTCGCACATACTTCAAACCGAAGCATTTCGATGGATCCGCGGTGTTTATTATCTTCCCGCATTGACCGCCGTCGGGCGAGAGCGCCCATAAGCAAAACATTTTTGTATATACAGAGAAAACACGAATACCGACTATGTCTACTTCTTTATTGGGCCCCCACGACACACCTCGCGTTGCGCGCCTCGATTCTCGGATCGAGATCGAGGCGATTTACGATTTTCTAAGCGTAGCCGAGCGGCGNGGGGGGGGGGGGGGGGGGACATTTAGAAATGCGTGTCCTAAACCAACATCTTTATGGACTCGATGTTTCTCCCGGCCCCCGACTTATTACGTTGATTTATCGCTTTTGTGCCACCATCTGCCCCCGTCGCGCGCGTTCTATAAGCACACCATGCGCTCCCTCACGATGGCCGCGAGCGGGAGAGAGAGAGAGGATCTTTCCATAGATCTTCGAATTCATGGAGTTCGAAATCTGTTTGAGGTGCATTCACGTGATCGGGATCTCGGAGCTCCGGGGAACCTCTTCGATAATCAGATTCACCGGCCGCGGATCGAAGTTGTAAACTCGAAGGTTACGGCTAGCCAGCTGGAAAAAACGCGCTTTAAAATGTAATTTTCATCTCTCTCTTCTAACTTAACGCGTGAAAACTCGACTATTCTGCTTCGGACTAATCGCTGACTTTCTTCTTCCTCTCTTTGTTTTAGTACCCACCGCGATACAAATGAAAGTTAATTCGCGAAAATTCACGGAGAATTTGCGGAAATCTATTCAAGAAGCACACCGCGCAATCGGGGACGCGGTCCCAAAATTTCCAAGCTGCCGGGGTCCCTTTCGATACGATCAGACTCGTCGATAGCGCCCCGCGGATCGAAGTTCGGAACTTGAAGGAGTCTCTCGACTCGTTCGGGAAAGAAAAACAAAACGCCTTTCGACTTTATTTACATGTCTCCCGCGGCTTAAACGCGTCAAGCTCGATTACTCGACGCGCCGGATTTAACACGGCCGCGATTCTCTTTTTCCCCCCTGGTTTTAATATCCTCCGCGGTGTAAGTTGAAATTAATCCACCGCTTATATACCTTTCTCGTAAATTGAAATCAATCTCGCTCTCGCGCGGTAGCAGCGTCGATTATCGTTAACGATCATCTCATCAACGCCCGTGGAGCATATTTCACGCTGATGCATGGGCAATCGATTGGCCACCGATGTAAACAAAGTAGCGGCCGATCTTCTTGAAATTTCTCCAACGATGCCCAGTATCGATGCCGGGGTCATCGGCGGAGGGTATCTTCCTTTCTTTAGAGAGAGAGAGAGAGGAGGAATTTAATTCTCTCTCTCCCTCTCTTTTTCCCCGTTCATCTCGCTCTCCCTCGTTGTGAACTGCGCTTAAAAGATATCGAGATGCGTGGTCGCACGGATGGGCGTGCATCCGATTATCTTGGTAACTCAATCTCTCCTCTCTCGAGCACTACGGACGTAGTTCCTAGCCGGAGCTTCGCGATCTATTCAATCCGGTACATTGAAGAAAATCACGGGGTGCCGCGGGCGATACCGCGCTGCAACGGGAGAGGAAACGTGGCGCGTTTCGCAAAATCCGCCGATACTCCGGACGTCCGGATGACGTCCCTCCGTGGCGAATTTCTACACTGGGAGGAAAATTGCTAGGTTCGGGTAAATATTCGCTGTTGAAATAGTTCATTTTATTTGGATTAAATAAATGTTACTCGAACGTAGCACCCTGGAAGAGAAAAAGTGCTTTAATATTTACTTAATCCAAATAAAACAAACTACTCCAATACTCCTTAGCAAATATTTATTTGGATGTAGCAATTTTTTTCAGCGCGTCGCATTCTTACGTCATGCCATTACTCACTGTTCGAGACAACACTTGTCTGATCTGTCAGTCAAGGGGAGTGGGGAGTATCAAGCATTCTTATTGAAAAGTATATCGTAGTGATTGTGTCGGTTTACAGCATCCGCGTCGTGATTGCCATCGATCCCCTCGTGTGAATATAAAGTGCGAAAAATTGCACAATGCATGTATATAATGCGGAGAAAAATGTGGCTAAAACCGACATACCATTTTTGGGTTTTAAGTCGAAGATGTAAAATTGAAAGTATTGTAGAATTGAAATAAAATTATTTTGTATGTTTATCACACACGAATGACTTTTACATGTTATCTTTAATTTACATATTTCTTAAAACTTAAAAAATTTCATGATGTACATTGCTCTTTTATTATGTGGAAAATAATCCTCTGATTTCTTCTTTTCGATTATGTTAAATAAATAAACGAACTAAAAAAACCAGAGGAAAATCCGCTCGCCGGTAACTTCGACCGGATTCTGTGAAATATTTCACAGCAATGTTCCGATATGTGGATTGAAAAATCAGAAAACTCAATGTCGGTAAACACCTATGTCGGTTTACGGAACGACTTAACTTTTCTTATGTGGTTTACCGACAGAGAATAAAGATTGGCAGAAGCTGCAAAAGGTCGATTAACTGAAAAAAGTCCAAAACTCACATTACAAAAGAGCATTGTCAAGTAAATCACTTACTACTGACTTAACCGTCTACCGTGGACGAAACTCATATTCCATCTGACAGAGTTCAGTGAATCACGATCGAGAAATATGGGTATGTCGGTTTCGATACTTTTCTTCTTCTGTCAGTCGGGACGGGGGGATATCGAACGTTCTAATTGAAAAGTACACCGCAGTGTGGTCGTGTCGGCTTAAAACCCGCCGCGTCGTGATCGCGATCGATCCTCTCGCGTGAATGCAAACTACATAGAAGCGCGAGCGCGCGCGAAATTGCGCAATACATGCATATGTATATATACAGGACGAAGCGTATAGTTAAGGGAATAGCATAAACCGTAATTTGCTCGAATCGCCTTACCGGTTATTGTACGTAATATCAGAGATGCTTACAACATCGTTATTCGCGCTAAGTAAGATCGCCGGGGCGCGATCGCGCGGTAGCCACTATGCATCCCTCCTCGTAATATAGCGCATGTCGGAATTATGTAAAGCGGCAATAGGTAACGCGCGCGGCGTCGAAAGGCGCGGATCTCGCGTTTAATCCGCGCAGCTCGTAAATCAAAGACGCGGCCAGGTCGCAGCCGCTCTCGTCGCCGCCGAAGAAGCGCACCAGTTTCACGCCAATGCGCGCGCGCGCTGCACCTTCTTCGGCGCACGTGTGCACCGCCAGCGGAAATTATTGCCCGTACCTGTGTGTACCCGCGTATCTACGCGCGCGCTTTCGTCTCGCACATCCTGCGATCGCCAGTCCCCTGCGATGTGTGTTCGATCATGCATGCTTTCGCGAGCTCACGAGCTGGAGAATAATCGCTCGCTGCACCGTTCCACCCACGCTCTCTTCTCGCTCCTTCAAAAGTTGATAACCGTCCCGTCGTGAGATCGCTGCGAGAGTCTGGCTCCGACTTCCAGTGACAGCCTGTATATATACATATATATATATATATACATATACATACACAATCAGCCTTCGACATACGTAGATCTGACACAAGTAGACCCATACTTGTGTGGAACATTTGTAACCCAATATTTAATGATACGGATCGAAGCAATTATACAAGATTAGTAACATGGAATACACAGGAAATTACGTAATGGCGTACGGCCGCTACAATATTTTCGTTCGGATATTGAGCAATGTGTACAGGAGAGATCTAATTCAGACAACACGACGTCCGAAATTGAGACATAAGCCCTTGAGACATCTTGTATATATGTACAAGTGTGTGTGTGTGTGTGTACATTTATTTATTTATGTATATATGTATGTATGTATGTACGTAAGTAAAAGACTAATATTGTTTACTAAATGCATTTAATTATCAATTTCGACGGAATGTTTGGTAACTGTCACGAAATTTGATATTAATCACCAAGTGTTTAGTTGGTCTACAATATGAACGACTTTCAGAGTTGAATCAACGAAATGAAATAGTAATAGCTAGTAAATATTTAACATATTATACATATATCGATTCAGTTCAATTACCAAAGTTTAGTTTAATGATCTAAATATATAATTCAAGCTTCACTGGGTCTTGGTTCTTAAAACTATGTATGCATCTGATGAAATTATTTCGTAACTCATCATGCCAAACGTTATTTGGCCCGTGGTATTCCACCAAGTTACTTAGTGATACCTACCAAATTTTGTTATATGTTACGAAGTCCCTCTTTCATTGTATATTCTACGAATCTCTTCCACGAGATTTTCACGAGGCGTTCGCCGAACAAGAAACACGCGTGATCGTCACAAGAGCGATACTTCTCTCTCTCTCTCTCTCTCTTTCTTTCTTTCAAGCTTGACCTAAAAACGCGGCCGCCCACGCCGGTTAACAGGCTCCTTCTACCGAATCGAGTCGGCTTGATTCGAGTTCAGTCGTGCGTTCGAAAACTCGTGGCATCGCCTGGCCGGCGTCCAGGCCGTCGCCAGGCATCGCGTGAAACGCGCGCGATGCGTTAAACGTTACTGTGGATGGACTAATTAACACGTCGGCGATAAGCGGCCGGCTGTTGTGATTTCTTTTTTTTTTTTCGCCGGGAAGTCAATCGAGCGGCCGGGTATTATTGGCTCGTAAATTACCAACCGTCACGTAACACCTCATGATTCTCGGCGCGCGCATAATTATAATCGTAGAAACTTCATCGTGTCATTCATACGAGACGCGAGGCGAACGACGTAATAATAACGCGGTTTTAAGGCACGCTGGACGTGTAAAAACACTAACTTTACCGCAATCGTCCGGGCGAAGTTTCGAAAGTACGTAAGAGCGTTCCGCGTCTGGTGAGAGATATCGCACGTGATCGCAATATCGTATCATAACTAACGATAAGGTCACTGCATCCAACAATCATCGATTATGTCTTCGGCGTTACTCGCCGCGGGAAAGAACGGCTCGAGGAGCGAGCGCAGGGAGGATTTCAAGTGAAAGTAGAATCTTAAGATTCCCCGTCGATCTCCTTCAAGTTCGATGATGTTCGCAGCGCTAACGTAAACGGGGAGGAAAAAAAACAATTCCGTTGGTGTAACTGACTTTTCCGTTGCCCGGGGACCAGACAAAAATCTTTGTTCTTGCAGGAACAGGAAGGAGGCGGGAGGAGGTTTTCGCTCACTCATGCTCTCAGTTGTCTCAGCCGAATTTTAATGCGGCTGAATATTCACGCGAATGTTCTCAATCGCTGTAACAGAGATATCATTTCTCGCCATCGCACTGATATAAAAATATTTGTAATTACACGGAAGAAAGGAACAATTGCCAAGCTTCGGTGAAATAGTTTCAAATAAATTGTTCTGTTACCGCAACCCAATTATTTAGTATCACATTTACTATATTGTAGCTCTATATACTATATACAGTATATGATACTAAATGATTTGATCGCGGTAACCAAACAATTTAGTTGAAACTATTTAACTAAATCTTGGTAATTGTTGCAGAATCTTTTTTTCGATGTATTGAGGAAAGCGTCAAAATCAATATATATATATATATATATTATTTTATTTTTAGGCTCTGTTTTTTGAAGATGTAAAATTAAAGTTTATGTGGATGCAAACTACGGCGCTTCTCTGTCAAAATATATGATAGTCTTACATGAAAATTATTACTTATATTCCTTTACGGATAACAATTTTTGCAAAATGTTTGAGGATTGACGCATCTAGAAACTAGAACCGATTCTACAACCGATATATCCAGGACATTATCTATAGAATATCAAAAATAAAAGGAAAAACGGCTATTGAGATGGGAAAATAACTGTAACGCCTATCAATGCCCATTTGTGTTTCTCGTCACCGAACTCCCACCCAGTCCCTGTTCAGTTGCAGGAACTGAGTACTTTCCTCCCACATAGAATAATTCCCACTCGGCTGACGCCGATCACGAGGAAACTGCTCCTTCCCGAGCAAATTGATCTTTAGTTTGCGCGACTTTACGTTTTCTAAATACGGCCCTGCCCGCTCGAGCCGTTAGGCAAAGAGACACGGTGCCACGTGGGCAGCGGTCCCTCTTAATCGAAAGAGCAAACGTTGCTCTCACGTGCAAACGAAAGATAATATCCCCGCAACGTTTACCGAAACGCCCGGGAGTGGACCGAGCGGGAACGATCGAGACCGCCTCCGTTGTGTATCAATTTCAACTTTCACGAGGAACCTTCGCCTCTTGGAGGACGATCGCCCCCTTGCGAACAGTTTCCCCGGGCGAAAGCGGCCGACTGCGCCTCCTCTGCCGGTCGTTCGGTCGGAATTTTTACGGGAAATTTCGCAGCCTCGACATGTTTACGCGCGCCACGTACACGCCCGGCGTCAATGCCGAAGGAGTGGAAGAAATGAAGAAAGGAAAAGGAGAGAAAAAACGCAGGAGACAGAAACCGTAGGTGCGCGCGTGTACCGCGATTTCAGGACGTCGAGTGTATCGTTCACGTGTCGGCGTGGTGCACGTGGATCGAAGAGCCCGCGACTCCTTCGTCCGTCTGATAGGTTCGGCCTGCGTTTCCGCGAACCGCCTCTCGATTTCCCCGCGCGGTCGTAAAGCCGATTGGCCGGTTCGACATTTTGTTCGATCTGTGCACGTTCGCGCGGTAACGCGATCGTATTACCGGCCAATCCCCCCGCCGATGACCGCGGTAGGTACTCGAAGGCATTCTCATTCGCCGGAGCGGACTCGCCTTTGCACCTCGCTGCCGACAAATCATCGTCCGGGATCGGCAATCGTACCTCAAGCGGTCACCTCTGCGGTCCGTCGGGTCCTCCGCCTGCCTGGGACGAGTGAAATCGCGCGAAACTACCCCCGAAGGAAGCGTCGAGTTTCCCCGCTCGACTCCTGGACTCCGAGAACCGCGCTCCTCCGGAGACGCGGCGAGGAACTTAATTAACCGCGCCCAATTAACGGTTATTGCACCGAGGATTAATGAAAGGAAAAAGAAAGAAAAACAGAGCCGGATTACAAGTTTGTATCGAATATTTCGACGTAATTGACGACGCTCTCAGATCAGACACTGACAAGACGGCCGGCGCGGGCTTTATCATCGGCCGCGTCTAACGACGCGCATAAATGAGAGCGGACAGCAGCGGGAGGGGAGGGGAAGGGGGGGGGGAGGAGTCGGGAGGAGAACGGGTTTCGTCGCGGATCCCTAGCCGCGCGCGCGTCGCTTCCAACGCGATAACGAACGATAACCGTAATGTCGCTCCGGGACGCGCATTTGCATTCGAGCACGTAGCCCGCGAGCAGCTCGCTCGCTCGACCGCGGTCGTCGTGGAATATAGCCGGGGAGGAGGAGGGAAAGGGAGGGAGCCGATGTATCCCTGAGTAACGACTAATGCATCTCGCAGCGGGAACTCTCGATCGGTATGTCTTCATCCTTCTTCGCGGCAGGTGCGAGATTTGCGCGCGAAGAAGTAGTCGGATCGCGCAACATAATAAAGATGAGGGACGAAGAGAGGGTGAAGGGGGAGGGGGACGCGTGGGCGACTCCGATACGACAGCGTCCTTCTCCTCGAGTCGCGATCGCGGCGATTAGAGCTGCGGAGGAAACGGAACCCCTCCTGATTACGGGGAGCGATCGTCGATCGAGCATGGTGTATCTCCGATACACCGTCGAGATACGTGAAAAATTGATCGAAGCGATCACCGCTGTGCTTCCCGAGTCGAGCTCGATCCTCAACCAATATGGCCGCTTTCGTGTCTCTCTCTCTCTCTCTCTCTCTTTATATATATATATATATTCGTGACTTAAGTAATTGGGGATCTCGAGCATCGGAGCGATTAGAATCGAGGGAAACGAACCCCCTCCCGATTAGGAAGCGATCGTCGCCTGAGTACGATAGAGCGAGCTACCGAGATACCGTGGAAGATGTATTATTTACTTATTTAAACTGCTGATTATGATCTCATTGTTTGTATAAAATAGATCGAAGCTCGTCGATCGGCGCTTCTTGGAGCGTTCGATCTTCAGGCGAAACGGCGGGATACCAGTGACACGAAGAATCAAGGATCCTCGCGTGAATATTGCGGAAGGATCTATACGGGAGGGG